>NC_056734.1:877406551-877551551 GCF_019279795.1 Protopterus annectens | reverse complement strand
AGCCTCCCGATTCAGGAACAGCCCAAATCTCCATGTAAGAGACAGCTAACACGTCTCTTACACGGACTGGGCGTGGAAATGCTCAATACCTCATTTGCAGCTCAAAGATATGCAAATGAGGTATCTGAGCAATCCACGAAGCATAAACCAGTCCGTGTAATGGACGTGTTAGCTGAAGAAATGTACTCAGCTGACAACTGAGTACATTTCTGCAAAATTAAAAATGGAGCTATGTCAGCTCCAAATAAAGGGTGCATTTGTTTCATTAAGCATGCCAATGGCCAAATATGTGGCCATTGGCATGAAAAAGTGTTGCAAAAATTTGTTATATAACTTTTTATTTTTCCACGGGATTTTTAGGTTTAACTGCAGCGCACACCCGCACAAACGGGGTGCGCTACCTAAAACTAAAAAACGAAGCTTATAAGCCCACAATTGTGGGATTTATGTATTACATGGAATGTCAATGGAGGGACTTGCAGACCAAAAACAATATGGCCTCTGTGTAGTGGTTGTCAAGGGGGGGAAGCTCCGTGTAAGACATGTAACTAGTCATTACTAGGCAATCCTATGTAAATGAGGGTTACAATACTGAATCACACTGCCACATAGGTAATGAGCACTTTCTGAGTAGTGTAAGAGTTAGAGAAGGGGGAGGAACAGAGTAAGAGGTAGGTGACATCACAGGGGGGAAGGATAGATACAAATGTACCAGATTGGAGGGCAATGTAAGGTGAAAGATGACAGACAGACTTCAGGGAGGGAGGTGTGTCCCAACAGAACACTAGGAAAGTCAAGAAATGGAAGGTTTACGCTATCCCTACACTCAAAGTTTCTTGATATACGTGCTGTAAGGCAGGTTCAACATGTGAGAGCGTGTTGCAAACCGTTTACAATGGTTTGCGTGAGCGTGCACGTGTGGAAGGCTGTGTGCGCGCGTTTTAACATGAATCAGCCTAGTTCACACCGTGTAAGGATGTGTGCGCACGTGTAACACCGTGTAGGGATGTGTGCGCGCGTTTAAGTGACTGTGAACGTGTTTGAGCTGGTGTGCACATTGCTCCCCTTCAGGAAACAGAGAGGAAACAGGGAAAACCAAAATACTAGGAAACTGCCAGGGAATACTGCTGGAGTTAATTGGTGGAAACAATTGGAAGCAGGCAATTATGCAGGCAGACTAGAAGCCCAACCCAGCACTTAAAACACTGCAAAGAGCAGTGCAGGGTGTTTCTCACAAGAGATACTGCAAGAAAGTAAGCTATCAGAATTGAAAACTGTAAAAAGCTGAAATCAGAGCAGAAATGCTAGGGGCTGCCATAGCTGTTATAATCAGGCAAATGCAAATTGCTGAGGGTGGTGTCAATGCAGATGCTGACAGACAACCCAGAGTGAGGAGAAGGAGAAGAGTATACAGGCCCAGGGTCACCTACCATGGGTTACATGAGCTGGAGATAGTAGAGCACTACAGAGTGGACAGAGACCTTCTGCAGCAGATTGTTGAGCTGTGCAGGCCACATCTCACACACAGAACCAACAGAGGGGAACCCATCCCAGTGGAAACCAAGGTATGTGTTGGCCTAAGAATACTAGCAACAGGTACCTTCCAAAGACCAACTGGTGATATGATGGGGATATCACAGGCATCAGCCTCCAGGGTACTGCACCAGTTCCTGGATGCCATGTCAGCACATGTCGGTGATCATATATATGTCCCTAATGACCGTGAGGTTGTGGCCAGCAATATGCGTCTCTTCCAGCAAATAGCGGGATACCCTGAGGTGCTGGGTGCAATAGACTGCACGCACGTATGCATCAAAGCCCCAGCTGGTGAGCGGGGTAGAGTCTACATTAACCGCAAGGGATACCCCTCCATCAACTGCCAAGCCGTGTGTGATGCCCAGGGCATAATAATGAATGTGTGTGCTGGCTGCCCTGGGATCTACCACGATTCCCACATCTGGCATCTGACGCAGCTGTACCAATCATTTGCCAGTGGGGACTTCCCACACGGACACCTAGTGGGGGATGCAGGTTATGCACTTGAGCCGTGGCTGATGACACCTATCAGAAATGCACACACACCTGAACAGGAACGCCATAATGAGGCACACGCACAAACACGTAATGTCATAGAGCGTGTGTTTGGGCTGCTCAAGTCACGGTTCCGGTGTCTGGACACATCTGGTGGAGCCTTGCAGTACACACCAACTACATGTACCCAAATGGTCATGATATGTGCTATGCTACATAATATGATCCTGCGGAAACAGCTGCAGCAGGACCAGCACAGGGCTGGGCCTAACATCCCCCCACCATTGCCGAGGCCACCACAGGCAGAGGGTGACTCGGAGGAGGAACAACCTGACCTTGTCCCAGTAGGCAGAAGGAGGCATGCCCTGTATGCCCTGGCCTTGGCAAAGAGGCAACGCATAGCACATACACTTGGTCAGTAGGAACACTGGGACTGATACCCGCTCTGACTCACTCATATAGTAACAGGGATGCCTAACATGACACAACCTGCTTCCAAACATGTACAGGGAGTGTAGTATGTGCATCCGACAGAGGCAGCCCTGCAGCACCACCTGAGGCATGAATGCCATGTGTTAATTAATGTAATACCATGTACCATATGCACACCTGAGGACCCGACTAACATCCACCCTCATCAATCATAAACCACAAAAAACACAATCCTACCTCATAGGTACCACAAACGATAGTAACCTAGATGTAATGCTACCCAATGCCAGAAGTATAAATGCGTGCAGGTGTAAATGCACACAGTATAGAGAATGTAGATACCAGTGCTGTAATAGAAAACAGGGTCAAAGCCCACATCAGCACCCTGACACTACCAGGTCACACTTCTGTCCTAATAGCAGGAACTGCCCCAGGCCTACTCTGGCAAAGTGAGTGTCAAACGAAATATTACTGTCAACCTGGGTGCCCAGGACCCTGATAACCTCTTCTGTGCTTAGAGGATTGCCACCTAGATGGGAACTAGGGGTAACCCTGTTTTTCCCGAAGGGTATGACTATGCATTGTTTAGCGTTTAACGTAAGGCCATGGCTCTGGCACCAGTTATCTGTGTCTATGAGACCCTTCTGAAGGATGTCTGTGTCAGATGGGTTTCCAACTATGGTTCACAGTTTGCAGTCATCTTCAAACTTTGTCAGCCATAATCCACCTGTGTTTGCTCGTACTTCTGAAAAGTAGATGCTGAACAAATGTGGGCCCAGGACTGAGCCCTGTGGGACTCCACTTGTGACAGCTCTGGAGTGTGACATGGCACCAGCAACTTTGACCCTGTGTGTTCTGTCACTTAGCCAGTTTGCAACCCATGCTGTGATGTATGGGTTCACAATTAAGCTGGTGATGTTTTCAATGATACCTGAGTGGGGTATTGTGTCGAAAGCCTTTGCCAGGTCAAGGTAGGCTGTGTGGACTGCCTTGCCCACGTTAATGGCCTGGGTGACTGTCTTGAAAAAGTCAACCAAGTTTAAAAGGCATGATCTGCACTTGACAAAGCCAAACTGGATTGGATCCAACGTCTGCAAGTCCCCTATGTCTTCATGTATTATTCCCATTATGATCCTCTCCATAGCTTAGCAGAACAGGCTTGTCAAGCTGATGGGATGGTAGTTTCCGGGGTTGGTGGAGGCACCTCCTTTGTGAAGTGGGTCCACCATTGCTGTATGCCACTCCTTGGGCACATATCCTGAGGTGAGGCAAAGATTAAACAGCTGCCCCAACTGCGGGTGTAATTCCTCATTGAGTTCATGGAGCACACAACTGGGGACACCATCTGGTCCCATGGATAAAGTGTTTTCCGCCTTGGATAGAGCAGTTCTCACCCCAGCATTGGAGATGTTTGGGGGGCTACAATCCTCTGGTGTAGATACCTCCAGTTGGGGGGGGGAAATCTGCACTGAACCTGTCAGCCAGTATGTTGGCAATGTCTGTAGGTTCAGTGATATTTACATCATTCCGAACTAATTCCGAGCATATCTGGGAGTTCCCTCCCAGGTTTCAAACATAGGTAAAAAAGGCCTCATGATTGTCCCTTGAGTCCTGAGTGGGTTTACTCTCAAAACTCGCCTTGGATGATTGTATGGGGGAACCCAGTGTTTTACTCATAATGAGCAGGGGTGTCTTCCCTTCTACGGATTTCGCTCTATCTTGTAGTAGCTCCTTCCTTCTGTTGTAGAGCTTGTTTATGGCTAGGGTCCACCAGACTGGATGCTTGCCTGTGGTACAAAGAGTCTTTGTCTTGTTTGGGATTGCCTGATCCATGCAGTCCTGGAGGTGCTGGTAGAAGGCATTTGTAAGTGATACAGCGGCTTGGGTAATGGTGTCCGCTGGCTTGGGGGCCTTGAAAGAGACCACACCAGTCCGTAGAAATGTGAAGTCGGCATCTGAGAAGGTCTTCACTGTTTGTTTTTCTATCTGGGGTGTGGGTGGGATGTGGACTCCCACTGAGATTAGTCCATGATCTGATCTCACCAATGATGGGTATACTTCTGGTGTTGAACAGTGTGACCCCATGTTCATGATGATGAGTTCTAGTATGTTGTCTCCACTTGTGGGGATGGTGACCAGTTGTTCCATGGCATTTGAGTGTATGAACTCTTGGAACCTTTGTGTTAGAGTGTTGTGGCTTGATTAGTGATCCCAGTCTATATTTGGATAGTTGGAATCACCCAGTAGGATGGTGTTTGGAGATACATATATCCTCTCCAGTGTTTTCAGGACAGCTGTGTGAGGTACCTGAGTTTGAGAGGGTGGCATGTAACATGCTACAAACTGCAGAGCAGTCTTGCCTATGGTTACTGGCACCTGGATGGTCTCCGATGCATCGTGTGTTGCCACCAACCTCGAGGTGAGGGTGTCCTTGATGAATATGGACACCCACCCTCCTTTCTTGGTGTTGTCCGGATTCCGCTGCCGGAACGCATGATATGAGGTAACACCCGATAGTGCCGGGGTGCTGTCAGAAGCTGTGAACCAGGTTTCAGGCACAGCACAGACATCAATGTGCTACATACTGAGAAGGGCATCGAGTGTGTGCAGCTTGAGGTTGAGACCTCTGGCATTGAGCAGCATTACCCTTAGTGTCTTTCCTTTTCTGTATTCTAGGGTGGTAGGTGTAGAATCTGAATCTTGCATAAAAAAGGCACAATGGGGGTGGCAAGAGCATCAGCCGAAATCCAGAAGCCCAGGGGTGACAGGTGCAAGCCGTCCCTTGCAAATCAGCGTGGCCTTTGAATGACACCATAGTTTAAGCAATTTATTACAGCTGATCATCTTGTCTCTGTTTATGTGGCATCATACTTGGTGAAGGTAGGATACTGCTCAAGGTCAGGGTCATACCTGCCTGGCCTACATAATCAGAGGGATCCTCTATGTCTCTTTCCATGTAGTCCAGGGAGGTACATCTCAGGTCGTTCACACCAGCATGGATAATGACTGGGTCAGACTTGTACTTTCAGTTGAGTGACCTGAGTGCTTGCATTATGTGGTGGATTCCAGTGCCCGATAGGCAGCTTACTGTGACCTCCTCCGTACTCGATCTGGTGAGCGGACGCCAGTGTGTCTGACTATGGAGTCACCTATGACAAGTGTGTCTGGCATTGTGTTTGGCCTTAAGGGCTGTGACTGTTTGGCACACCGACTCTGTGGTCAATGTGTTGAATGTGCTGTGCCCTGTGGAGGCAGTTGTGTGAGTGTCTACTGTGGTGGCCACTGCCGTTTTGGTAGAATTCTGATCAGAGCCTCCGAGTATGTCTTTGTGTGTCTATGTCTATGATTTTAAGTTGTGATAGTGCCATGTGAGACTGGGTTTGTGATGTGTGTGGTTACCTTCACCTTCTCTCTGGTCTTGCTAGTCCTATGTTGAGCGAGCTCAGCCTCCACTTTGGCTATATAGTTGCATCTCTCACATGTATGTGTGTTTTATGGGAGAAGGAGAGGGTTGTCAGTGTACATGAGGCAAGTGTAACATTGCCTCAATATTCCCAGGTTCACCAGCTGAGCAGGAGAGGACACTAGCAACTGATCCCTAGACATGCTAGAAGGAATAGACAAAACAATGTTGGAATACAGGGAGATATCAAGCGCCGCAAACCACATCATAGTGCTTGACTGACAATACCTACACATACACCAGTGTTTCATAGTGTCATAGTTTACTACTATGCTATCTGCCCTAGTGCATGTATAAGCCTAGCCATAGTGATGTGGCTATTGCCACCCCTTATAGTGGTAATAAGTGTACAGAATAGATTCAATATTGTGCCTCTGACTTAGTAGTGACACATTATGACCCCCTTACGTAATTGAATAACATGACTGTGCCTCTGTCTAGTCTGTGCCTCTGTCTCATATGCAGTTGTCCAGATGTCTCCTGAAGAGAGTCAGTGAGGGACTCTGTCTAACATGAACTGGGATACTCTGCTAGAGTGTGAGATGCCTCTGAGTTATGACTTTGTCCCTCCAGCATGTCCTATACATGTATGTGCTGAGGTTCAAATCATCAGCTCTCATGGCTCTGGTGGATTTGGATTGCTTGCAGTGGAGCATGTCCACCAAATCCTGATTGGACATGGTCTTGTATGTCAGGCATAGGTCACCTGTAAGTATGCGGTATGACACTGAATAAAGCTGGATTTCCTCTATTCTGGAAGCATATGACATGTGTTGAAGACCCCTGATCTTCATGGTAGGTACTTTTGGGGTCTCTCCAGCTGTTGCAAGTGCTGGGTGAGGTACATACCATATGGGGCTTTGTATTCAATCATGGGCCTGATAAGGGAGAAGGATAGTGGAACAATGACCTCCTATGATCTGGATGGAAAACCCTCCATGATAAGGTGGGCAAGATAGAAAGTCTTCCTAACCACTTTGGCAACAGGGGTGTCAAAAGAGATGTCACTATCTACATGTGTCCCCAGGTGTCTGATTTGTTTTCTGTGCTCAGTGGGTTGCTGTCTATGTATTGATCTGTGGGTACTTTGTTCCTCCCAAAGGGGATGAATACACATCAGTTGCATTCAGTTTCAGGCCATGCGTCTGGCACCAGCTGTCCGCCTTTGTGACGGCATTCTGTAGGATGTGTGTGCTGGCTGATGTATTCACTATGGTGCCTAGGTTGCAGTCATCTGCAAACTTTGTCAGCCACAACCCTCCTATGTTTGCTTTCACATCTGAAAAGTAAATACCAATTAAGAGGGGTCCCAGGACACATCATTTTTTGGACACCACCTGTGACTGGCTTCGAATCTGACAAGGCACCTGCAATGTTGACTTTATGGGTTCTGTTTCTTAGCCATTTTGCAACCTATCCTGTGACATATGCTGTTATATGTCAGCTGTTGAGCTTGGCTATGATGCCTGAGTGGGGTATTGTGTCACAGGCCTTAGCCAAGTGCAGGTAGGCTGTGTGGACTGCGTAGCCCTCATCGATGGCCCTACTGACAGTTTCATAGTAGTCAACTAGGTGCAAAAGGCAGGATCTGCCCTGTACAAAGCTGAACTGTGTGGGAACAAGGGTCCGTAGGTCAGCAATGTCTCTGTGTAAGAGCTCCATAATGACTCTTCCCATAGCTTTGCAGACAAGGCTGGTTAAGCTTGTGTGGTGGTAGTTGCCATGGTCTGTGGAGGCATCTCCTTTGTGGAGTGGGGCCACTGTTGCCGTACGCCAGTGTTCAGGTACATATCCTGTAGCAAGACTAAGGTTAAATAGCAGTTGTATATACGGGTCCAGCACCTTCTGGAGTTCACATAGCATGCAACCGGGGATACCAGCAGGTCCCATTGATGCTGTGTACTTGTCTTTACTGAGTGCGGCTCTCACATGGACATCCAAGATGACAGTGAGGTTACATACAGCTGTGATAACTATCTTCTTTTGGGGGTGAGGGAGGGGGTAAATCGCACTGAAGCTGTCCGCTGGAATGTTGCCAATATCTGTCAGGTCACTGGAATATATGTTGTTGTGTACCAACTCTGAGCATATCTGAGGGTTCCCAACCAGGTGTCTGACATAACTGAAGAAAGCAGTGTGGTTACCTTCATTGTCTTTGGTGATTTATGTCCCCAAGTTGACCTTGCATGTCTTTATGAGATAATGTAGCTTTCTACTAGTGCTGATCACAGCTGTCTTCCCTTTTGGAGATGTAGCTCTGTCTTGCATTAGTAACCCTCATCTGTCATACACTTTGTTTATGGCTGGGGTCCACCAGACAGGCCACTTTCCCTTTGTGGAGAGGGTCCTGTTTTTATTTGTGATTGCTGACATCTAGCTAAGGGGAGGTCATCGTGGTTCTGCAGTTATCTTTCATCAGCATTAGAAATGACCACAACAGCCCCTGTGGGGTGTACCTCATGCAGACACATCCAGCACCTGTAAAGTCCACAACAGTACCTCACCAGGAGTATGAAAGAGCTGGAACACATGTAATGTGTCGCCTGATTAAACAGAGTGCAGCTCCACACACTGCCATGCTGTCCATCCATATGCAAGCTGTGCCTGATGTAGAAAGCCATGTCCAAGCTGGAATCAATGCACATGCTGCACCTTATACAATCTGAATGGCAGGGAGCTATGCACATGAGGGACCTGAACCCCAGCACTGACATACATAGGACAGGCTGTACTGCATTATCCATAACACAGAAGCCACCCCCACGCATGAGTAAACTACCAGTACAGGTTATCCGTAGAGACACTCATTGATTCCCCTCAACAGGAATCCTAATGAGTGGATGGGAGATGGGAGGTTTACCCTGGGTATCAATGTTATGTCACAGGTAGACAGAGGCACAGTATACTAAACAAGACATATGTCATGGCAAACTACACTTACAATGTGTTGATGGACAAACACACTCTCCGACTAGCATTAGAAATGGCCTAGGGCACATCGGTAGTGTTTGCCAATGTACACCCATGTTGTGGAATACACTACTGATGTTGGATGAGGCTGTTGTAAGTAGTTCACATCTGAACATAATGCAACATGGTCAGATAGGTTCATAGGTACATAGGTTTATACTAGGCTATCTTCCCTAAGGCAGGTATAAGCCTAGCCCAGAGTTTGTTGGCGTACACCACCCCTTATATGGAAACAGTACTGTGCCCATTATTTTGTCATGCCTCTCTCCAGCAGTGACACAGTGACAATCCCCGGGTTAAACGTATGACCTTCCATCCACAGGTCAAGATTCCTCTTGAACATAGCCAGCAAGGTGCTCTGCCTCACATGGACCGGGATTGTATTCCACAGCATAGGGAGTCTCCGGGTGATAACTCCATCCCTCCAACATGTCCAACGTACATCCCTGCTAAGGTGTAAGTCACTTGCACTAGTGGTTCAGGTGGATCTGCCGCTTCTGAGGTGGAGCATGTCCATTAATCCCTGTTTGGACATGGCCTTGCATGTCAGGCACATGTCACCTCTAAGCAGACGGTATGTGAGTGAATAGAGTGGGAGTGTCTTCAATCTGGCAGCATATGACAGCTGTTGGGGTTCCTTGATCCTTTAGGTGGGGGACATTCAGGGTGTCTCCAATTGCTGCAGATGTTGGGTGAGATACATCCAGAATAGGGCATTCTACTCGATCACCGGTCTGATAAGTGAAGAGTACAGGGGAACAATGACCCACTAGATCTGGATGTGAATCCCATCCTGATCAGGTGGGCAATGTAGAAGGTCTTTCTAGCCACTTTAGCAACGTGAGTGTCAGAAGAACGGCGACTGTCAACCTGGGTCCCCAGGTCCATGATAACCTCCTCTGTGCTTAGAGGATTGCCACCTATATGGTAGCTTGGGGTTACCTTGCTTTTCCTGAAGGGTATGTCTACACATGTTGTGCACTTTGACTTCAGGCCATGGCTCTGACACCAGCTATCAGTTACCATGAGTCCCTTCTGAAGGATATCCGTGTCTGATGCACTGTCCACTATGGCGCCCAGTGTGCAGTCATCTGCAAACATTGTCAGCCAAAGTCCTCCCATGTTGGCCTGTATTTCTGGGAAGTACATGGCAAACAAAAGGGGGCCAAGGACTGAGCCCTGTGTGACACCACCTGTGACCAGCCTGGAGTCTAACATAGTGCCAGCAACTCTAACCCTGTGGGTCCCATCCTTAAGCCAGTTTGCAACCCATGTTGTGACATATGGGTTTACATTTCAGTTGTTAGGGTTTTCCACAATACCTGAGTGGGGTATTGTGTTGAAAGTGTTTGCAAGGCCAAGGTAGGCTGTATGGACTGCCTTTCCCCAACAATGGCCTAAGTGACCGTTTTGAAGATGTCAACCGAGTCCAAAAGGCATGATCTGCCCTTGACCAAGCCAAAATGGGATGGGTACAATGTCTGCATGTCCCCTATATCTTTGTTTATGAGCTCAATTATGATCCTCTCCATAGCTTTGCAGACTAGACTTGTTAAGCTTATGAGGCAGTAATTACCAGGGTCCGTTGAGGCACCGCCTTTGTGCAGATGTGCACAACTGGACCCTAACCAGGCTGTTGTGCACACTATGGAAATGTAAAGCAGTGATAGGACTAAAGCCCAGGATACTGACCACCACAGTGAAAGTACTGAACCACTACACTATACAGTACTACAGTGTTAGGTCAGTATGAACGGATGTTGACAATTGTGTGCAAAGTATCCCATGCAAAACCTGCAGGCACAGTATACTCCCTGTTGTGTTCACACAAAAAGCATTTGGACAGTAACTACACAACATGGCACAGAACACACAACCATAAACTGGAGGTATTTGTTGAAGGTCACACTCATCCACAAATGTGATGGGCTGCAGAGTTCAACATATGGAAAGCCCACACTGGGCATGCTCACACACTTTGATAAATGAGACATCTTTCATACAACATGCCATGGGAAGGCTGAACTGGGCATGCTCACACACTTGGTCCAAATGTTACTCCTAGCAACTGTGAAAACACACCAGAGGATGCTCATTCCCCTTTCTAGACACTGATCATGTAAGCACCCTATAAGTATATCAGGAGAAAAGGAATCTCTTAGTAATCTGAATAGCGCACTCTGCTAATGCGTCCGTCTCTAGTGTCGTAACATAGTTAGGTAGGGGTTTGAATCCAGCAAGTGGCAAGTGTGTGTGAAGGGGGCTAAGTGTGTATGAAAGGAACATCCCTTTTGGCAACTGGGAAAACACACCACAGGATGCTCATTCCACTTTCTAAACTCTGATGATGTCAGCACCCTATAAGTATATCAGGGGAAAGAAAATATCCCAGTAATGTGAATAGCGCACTGTGCTAATGCGTCTGTCTCTAGTGTCATAACATAGTTAGGTAGGGGTTTAGAATCCAGCAAGTAGCAAATGTGTGTGAAGGGGGGTAAGTGTGTGTAAGTGTGTATGAAAGGAGCATCCCTTTTGGCAACTGGGAAAACACACCACAGGATGCTCATTCCACTTTCTAAACTCTGATGATGTCAGCACCCTATAAATATATCAGGGGAAAGGAAATATCCCAGTAATGCGAATAGCGCGCTGTGCTAATGCGTCCGTCTCTAGTGTCATAACATAGTTAGGTAGGGGTTTGAATCCAGCAAGTGTGTGTGAAGGGGGGGTAAGTGTGTATGACTGAAATCCCCCTTTTGGCAACTGGGAAAACACACTACAGGATGCACATACCCCTTTCTAAACGATATCACAATTATGTATGGCTTTTGATTACAGACATGCCACGTGTGTTTTGCCCACACAGAATGCCCATGTGTGCGGGTTGTCCCTCACAATAATGCATGTCATTGATTAAACCAGTTATGGCAATGCACACATGATGTATGTGTGTGCCAAATACACATATGTACCTGTGACCTTCAATAGTTACCAGGTGTGATGCCTGCCACATGTGAATACATGGTATTTGCACAGGGTAACATTATGACTGTGGTCTTCTGTGCAGGTGCTGCATGTGGGATGTGTATATACAGTGTGAGATGTAGATGCTATCAGCCTAGTAGTGAGGGATACACACCTGGTCTGGGGCATATAGTCTACATGTTGTTGATGTACAGGTGCTGCATGTTTTCACCTGTTGTGGGAGTGGTAAGACGTTATTCCATAGCAATGCAGTGACTGCATGCTAAGAACCATTAAGCTAGGGTGTTGTAGCTACACTAATTCATTAGCATTCAGTAATATGTCAGAATCCCTGGTGAGGGTCTGATGCCAACCAAGGTCAGGGGTCTACCAGCCTGTGTCACTTGCTCAGTGATCCCTTCCATGTTCCCTATCATGTATCCCAGTGAGGGACATCCCACATCAGCTGTGGTGGCATGGACAATGACTGAGTCATATGTGTCCATGCATCTGACTGACCTGTATGTTTGTGTTATGTGGTGGACCACAGTGCCCCATGAGCATATCACTGTGACCTACACCTTGTCCAGCCTGGTGAGCATGTTCACACTGTACTGGACAATAAAAGTATCTAACACAACTGTGGCAGTAGTGTTGTATAGCTGTACAGACTGTGCTTGTTTGACACACAGGATCTGTGTGCTATGTGTTATGCGTGCTGTGTGCAGGCCTAATGTATGCCTGTGTGCCAGCTGCAGAGATGTCTGCCAGTCATGCATGATGCTATCCTTAGGCTCCACAACTGACCCAGTGTGTTTTCATGCTTGTATTGCTGTCCGTGTAGGACCACATCAGATTGGTATTGCTGTCACTGTAGTATTTCATGCCACCAGACAGGTTATGCCAGTACTGGGTTCAGAGTGCTTAGTCCACAGTTTGGCCATGTGTTTCCATCTCATACATGTGTTGTACATCCATGGGTAGGGGATAGGGTTGACTGTGTACATGTGGCAGCTGTGACATTACTACATGACACACATATTCCACAACTGTACCATAGAGGTGACTGACAACTAACCTTTGCACATGCTACCATAGTATTGAGATTGCATTGGTGATTAACAGCACATAGGGCCAATGGTGAACAAGATACATAGGTCCATAGGTTCATACAGGGATGTCTGCCAAGGGCATGTATCCACCTAGCCAGAATGTGTGGCTTTCAACATGCATTGTAAATCTGTCTTGCTATGCCCTTTTCCAAGGTTAGTATACTGTGCCTCTGTCTCACAGTGACACATAAGTGATACCCAGGGTAACCCTACAATGTCACATCCAGTCATTAATATCACTCTTGAAGATAGTCACTGAGTCACTCTGCCTAACCTCTATTGGGATAATAGTCAAGAATGAAGGGAGCCTCTGAGTTGTGAATGTGCCCCTCCAGCATGTCCTATGTATATCACTCCTGAGGTTCAAGTCTTTCCAGCGTGTATCCTGATGGGATCTGGATATTCTGAGGTGCAGCATGGCCATTAAGTGAGGGTTTGACATGGCTTTATATGTCAGGCACAGATTGCCTATGAAGAGGCAGTATGCCACTGAGTAGAGCTGCTGTTTCTTTAACCAGTCAGTATGTGGCATCTGTTTGAGCCCTTTGATCCTCTTGTCAAGGTACGTATGTGGTATCTCCAGTTGCTGCAGGTGTCTGGTAAGGTGCATACCGACAGGTTCATCATAGTCAATTATGGGCTTGATGAGGGATGAGTAAAGGGGCACAATGTCCTCCCCTGATCTACATGTGGATCCCATCATGATGATGTGGCCCATATAACATGCTTACCTAACCACTTTGTCCATGTTGTTGTCAAATGGTAGAATGCTATCAACCTGTGTACCCCAAGGTCCATAATTCCTTTGTCTGCACTTAATGGATTAACACATATGTGGTACTTTGTGGTCACTTTGTGTTTAGCAAAGGGGATGACTATACGCTTTCTGTCATTCACCTTGAGGCCATGGCTGTGGCACAAGTCGTGTGTTTGCAAGAGGCCCTTTTGGAGGATGCATGTGTTAGCTGGAGAGTTGATTATGGCGTCCGGTTTGCAGTCACCTGCGACTTGCTCAGCCACAGTACTTCCATGTTGGCCTGTACCTATGATAAATATATAATGAACATGACAGCTCCCAGGGCTGAGCCTTGTGGGACACCACTTGTACCAGGTTGGAGGCTGACATGGCTCCAGCAAGTCTAGCCATGTGTGTTCTGCCCTTGAGCCACTGTGCAATAACCATAGTGACATAGGGGTTAATATGTACACTGGTGAGCTTCTCCAGAATGCACAAGTGGGGTATTGTATCAAAGGCTTATGCAAGGTCCAGGTAGGCTGTGTAGACCTCCTTCCCCTTGACAGTGGCCTTGGTGACTATTTCAAAGAAATCAAACAGGTTTGAGAGGCAGGTTCTGCCATTAGCAAAGCCAAACTGTGTATGGTGACATGTCTGTAGGTACACAATATCTAGATATGTGAGGTTCATGATGATTCTTGCCATAGCTTTGCAGACAAAGCTAGTCAGACATATGGGGTGAATAGTGTCCAGGATCCGTGAAGGCACCACCTGAATGTAGAGGGACCACTGTTGCTGTACGCCACTCTCTGGCCACATATCGTGTAGTAAGGCTGGAATTGAACAGTGGTGTTATGTCTGGGTGTAGCTATTCTTGTGGTTCATGTAGGACACAGCCTGGGACACTGTCTGGTCCCATTGATGCAGTGTTTATTGCTTTGGGAAGGGCATCTCTTACCTGAGCATCTGTGATGTCAGGGGGGGCAGCACTCTGCCGCGAGACATATTTGCCCTTTCGGTGTGGTGGGGGGGGGGGAAGGCAGCAGTGAACCTGTCCACTAGGATGATGGCAATGTCTGTGTGTTTTGTATTTGGTGTGACATCTTGGATTACCTCTGAGCATATCTGGGTAGTACCACCCAGGTTCCTAACATAACTACAGACAGCCTTGTGATTATCCTCAGTGGCTTGTGGAATCTTCTCTCAAAGATGGCCTTAGACAATCGTATGGGTGCCTGTAGTTGTCTTCCAATACTCATCAGTGGTGCCTTCACATTTTGGGAGGTTGTTGTATCATGTAGTGGCGTCATCCTTCTATTGTATAGTGTGTTTATAGCTGGTGTCCGGCACCCAGGACATCTGCCTTTGGAGAATTGAGTCATGCTTTCATATGTGGTTTCATGATCCATGCATTCCTGAATGTGTCCATAGAATGCCTTTATACAGGTATCTGCAGTCTGGTCCATATTTTCAACATGCCTGGGGCCTTTGAAGGTTTCCACATCATTTATGAGGGGTGTGAACTTGCTTGACATGAGCTGTTGACAGACGTGCCACCCTCCAGACAGAGCAAGGTGAGGGTCACATTTAGCTACCTGTCGGGTGATAGAATGTGCCACATAACACAGGCACACAGGTCACTCCACAGCAAGTACAACTATGAGGCAGTCATTGTCCATGCTGGTGCAAACAACCTGAGACGTACCTCCCTGGACCACATGGAAAGAGACACAGAGGAGCTCTTACAGCACCCTCTCAAACTCAGGACTCCCACACAGCCTTCATACTGACACAGGAGAGTATAGATTTCTCTGCAAACACCATCATACTGGGTGACGTCAGCTACCCAAACATAGACTGTGAACATTACACAAGCCACAATACCCAAGCTCTAGGGTTCCCATAGATCAGACATTCTTTAGCTATGGAACAGGTAACCAACCTTCCCACAAAAGGGGCAGATATATTAGACCTGATCATCACAAACATGAGTACAAAATGCTCACCACTGGGAGTATATCCCTCATTGTTGCAATCAAACCATATACTAATCACACTGGAGTACTGGATCCCTCAGATATGCAAACCTCGAACACATCGATGTGTGTGTGGGAAATGCCCCTATTAGCAACTGTGACAGTACAGTACAGGATGCAGATCCCCCTTTTGAAACACTGATGATGTCAGGACTCTATAACTATATTACCTGTATTTAAGTCCTCCAGTAATTCGCATAGCGTGCTCTGCTAATGCGTCTTTCTCCAGTGTCATAACATAGTTAGGTATGGGTTTGAATCCTGCAAAAGGACTGTATGTGTGTTAGTATGAGTGGGTTTTATGTGTGTGCACTATGCTGGGAGGGATATGTGCCTTTTGCCAACTGGGAGAACACACTACAGGGTGCACATCCCTCCTCCTACACACAGATGATGTCAGCACCCTCTAAGTACAGCATTAGAAAGGATTTCTCCAACTACTGCAAATAGCACACTCTGCTAAAGTGTCTGTTTCTACTGTCATAACACAGTTAGGTATGGGTTTGAATCTTGCAAATGGAAAGTATGTGTTTTACTGTGGGTGGGGTTAGTGTGTGTGCACAATGATGGGCGTGGGATGTGGCTTTTGCCACATGGGGCTATGCACTGCAGGGTGCTCATTACCCTTAACAAGCAGTGATGTTGACAGCACCCTATACAAACAAAACTACAAAAGAGAAGGTGGTGGTACCAATAACACATGTAAGGTAACACTTCTTCAAGTAATGTCCACAAAACGAAGTAGGATAATCAAACAATTCTTTTATTCTATACAAACAACATGACAACAGACAACTGCCAGTACTCAGTATAGTGTTACATGCTACTGTAACACGGACATGTACCAGAATATACCTAGATAGTGTTTTGAAGCCTGAATGTGGCAAGTGTGTGGATGTGGGATGTGTCTGTGTGTGCATTTCCGTATGGGAAACATGTTTGATGTGGCAATCAGGGTACCACAGTACCTGATGCACATTACATCTTTGAACTGATGAGGTTGCCTGCACCCTGTGAGTACAGGTAGAGAAGAGGACGTCAGTAGTAAACATCATAGTGCACTTCTCAAATGTGTACCTGTCATGTATCAACAGCTACTCATGTAGGGTAATAAATAATGGGAATGGCAGGTGAGCGTGTGCATGTGTGTGGGTAGCAGGGTGTGTATAAATGCATGTGTGACAGAACAGATACATATAACTGAATCTACATAACAGCACATGATGCGCATTCCCATAGTGCCTTTTTTAGGCAAGGCTCAAATTCTAAACCTACCACCCTAGAAAACAAAAATGGGAAGAAACTGAGGGTAATGCTGCTCAATGCCAGAAGTCTAAATCTCAAAATGCACGCACTCGAGGCCCTTCTCAGTATGGAGAACATTGATGTCTGTGCTGTAACTGAAACCTGGTTCAAGACTCCTGAGAGCACCCCGGCACTATTAGGTTTTACCTCATATCATGCGTTCCGGCCCCAAAACCCGGACCACACCACAAAGGAGGGTGTATCCATATTCATAAAGGATACCCACACCTCCAGGTTGGTGGCAACGCACAAAGCTCGGAAACCATCCAGGTGCAACTAACCATAGGCAAAACTGTTCTACAAATTGTAGCATGCTACAGGCCACCCTCTCAAACTCAGGAACCCCACACAGCCTTCCTGAAGACACTGGAGGGTATAAATGTATCTCCAAACACCATCATATTGGGTGACTTCAACTACGAATATAGACTGGGAACATTACTCAAGCCCTAACTTTCTAGCCCAATGGTTCCTGGAGTTCATAAATTCAAATGCCATGGAACAGCTAGTCACTGTTCCCAGAGGAGAAAATATACTAGATCTCATTGTCACAAACATGGGGACAAAATGCTCCACACGAAGTATATCCCTCATTGGTGAGATCTGATCATAAACTAATCTCACTGGAAATCCACATCCCGCTCCCACCCCAAACAAAAAAGACCATAGTGAAGAACTTCTAAAGCAAACTTCACACTACTCAAGACTAGTGTGGTATCCTTCAAGGCCCCTGAGCCAGTGGAAACCACAACCCAAGCTGCGGAAGCCCTTACAAATGCCTTCTATGAACACCTCCAGGACTGCATGGATCAGGCAATCCCAAATAAAACCAAGACTCTTTCCACAAAGGGCAAACGTCCAGTCTGGTGGACCCCAGCCATTAACAAACTTTACAATAAGAGGAGAAAGCTATTACATGATAGAACAAAATCCATAAAAGGGAAGTCACCCCTAATCATTATTAGTAAAAAAATACGAGCACTCATAAAATCAACTAAGGCCAATTTTGAGAGAAAAATTGCCATGGATTCAAAGGACAATCATAAGGCCTTTTTCAGCTATGTTAGGAAACTGGGTGGAAACTCAAAGATATGCTCAGAATTAGTCCAAAATGATACAAAAATCACTGAACCCACAGACATTGCCAACATACTGGCAGACAGGTTCAGTGCAAACTTCACCCCCTCTCCCCTAAAGGAGAGATAACTATCCCAGCCGAGTGTAGCCTCCCGGACATCTCAAATGCGCAGGTGAAAGCTGCTCTCTCTAAAGCTAAAAACACAGCATCAATGGGACCGGATGGTGTCCCCGGCTGTGTGCTACACGAGCTAAATGAGGAATTAAACCGGCAGATAAGGCAGGTGTTTAATCTCAGCCTTACCACAGGATACATGCCCAAGGAGTGGCGCACGGCAACTGTTGTCCCACTCCACAAAGGCGGCACTCTACCGACCCTGGTAATTACTGCCCCATAAGCTTAACAAGTCTAGTCTGCAAAGCTATGGAGAGGATCATAATGGAGCTCACAAACAAAGATATAGGGACTTGCAGACATTGGACCCGACCCAGTTTGGCTTTGTCAAGGGAAGATCATGCCTTTTGAACTTGGTCGACTTCTTCAAACAGTCACCAAGGCCATTGATGAGGAAAGGCAGTCCATACAGCCTACCTTGACCTTGCAAAGGCTTTCACACAATGCCCCACTCGGGTATTGTAGAAAAACTTACCAGCTTAAATGTAAACCCATATGTCACAAGATGGGTTGCAAACTGGCTTAAGGACAGAACCCACAGGGTTAGAGTTGCTGGCGTGTCAGACTCCAAGCCGGTCACAAGTGGTGTCCCACAGGGTCCTGGCCCCTATTGTTTGGCATCTACTTCTCAGAAGTACAGGCCAACATAGGAGGACTTTGGCTGACAAAGTTTGCAGTCGACTGCAAACTGGGCGCCATAGTGGAAAGTGCATCAGACACGGATATCCTTCAGAAGGGACTCACGGAAACAGATAGCTGGTGCCAGAGCCATGGCCTGAAGTTAAACGCCAAAAATGTATAGTCATACCCCGGGAAAAACAAGGTAACCCCAAGCTACCATATAGGTGGCAATCCACTAAGCACAGAAGAGGTTATCAGGGACCTGGGGACCCAGGTTGACAGTGGCCTTTCTTTTGACACTCACATTGCTAAAGTGGTTAGAAAGACCTTCTACATTGCCCACCTGATCATGAAGGGATTCACATCCAGATCTAGTGAGGTTATTGTTCCCCTGTACTCTTCACTTATCAGACCAATGATCGAGTACAATGCCCCATTCGGGATGTATCTCACCCGACATCTGCAGCAATTGGAGAGACCCCAAAAGTTCCTCACCAAAAGGATAAAGGGACTCCAAAATCTGTCATATGCTGCCAGATTGAAGAAACTCCAGCTCTATTCAGTCGCATACCATCTGCTCAGAGGTGACATGTGCCTGACATACAAGGCCATGTCCAACCCAGAATTAATGGACATGCTCCACCTCAAAAAATCCAAATCCACCAAAACCACTAGAGCAAGCGACTTAAACCTTAGCACGGATATAAATAGGACATGCTGGAGGGATAGATTTATCACTCAGAGACTCCCTATGCTGTGGAATAAAATCCCGGTCCATGTGAGGCAGAGCACCTCGCTGACTCTGTTCAAGAGAAATCTAGACCTGTGGATGGGAGATCGTAGGTTTACCCCGGGAATCATCTCTGTGTCACTGCTGGACAGAGGCACAACAAACTAATGGGCACAGTATTTTTTCATATAAGGGGTGGCGTAAGCCACAAAAATTTGGGCTAGGCTTATAAATGCCTTAGGGCAGATAGCCTAGTATAAACCTATGAACCTATGAACCTATGATAGTCAATGTTAGCATGTGATGGTGTGCAGCTGGTACACTTTGGTAAGTAGTATGGGTGCAGATAACAACTGAGGACATTCATACAGTTACTGCAGTAGGACTGCTGGGATATACACACAATCATACTGGAACAGTGAACAGTTACCAACATGTTACTACTTATACACATCTATGTAGTCACCCTGTGCATCAGCAACGTGTTTACCTTTTCCTGCACCAATGTTGTAGTATGCAAGAGGTGGCACAGTGTCATCATATGCACAGGGTGTGGGTTAGGTATGCCCAAGCCAGCCACTGGTAACACCAATTGACATGTGTGTGTATGTGTGTTTGTGAGGAGCAGCAGTACAGGGTGGACCAGTGTTGGTGCAGTGTGTGTGTGTATGTGTTTGCCCTAGGTGTTAGGTTTCTGCATGTGTGTAAGCACGCACACAGTCCCACATAATGGCTGCCATGTACAGGGTTTTGTGGACAGCCACAGACTGCACCTGTCAGGTCATCCAGATCAGTGTCTGTGGGCACGGACACGGTACCTGTGCCTGGCAGGGGTGCTACGGGCCATATCTGGTACTAACCCAGACTGGGTACTGTCATCAGAAGCAGGGGTGTGTTGACTGGACACAGTTCCCTGTTGGGACTGTCCAGAGCCACGTGCACGTGGTCTCCTGGGGCGTCTTGATGACAGCACAGACCCAGCATTGCTGGGGCTGGTGCTGGCACTTGAGGTGCGTGAGTGGGCCTGTTGTCGTCCGCGGCCACTGCCAGCTGGTGCTGTTGCTGGCATATGGCCACGTCGACGTCGCAAACGCACACCATCGCCCTGGCCCATGGACATCTGGTTGTGGAGCAGCTGTTCTATGCCCCCACAACGTCTGTCAATGACATCTGTGAAGTTACGGATAGCATTCGCAACGTCACGCATGCTGTCTGTCATGGCTGTGCGACATGCTCTCAGCTCCCTCAGATCCTGTCTGGTGTACCTTTCCATACATGCCTGTGCCTGCATGACAGTTCGAAACATAGTGGAGGTTGACATACCTCCTTGGGCACGTCGGCCAGAGGCAGTACGGCTACGGATGCCCCCACGAGAACCCATGGGCGACTGTCTGCATGGTACCATTGGAGGACCCTGCTCATGGCTGCCTTGTGGGGATGCATGTACCACAGGTACCACATTACCCTGATCTATGCCCACTGCAGACTGTCCATCACCTAGGGACAATGGTGACAAAGGATGTAACGGCAGGATGACTGTGCATTGACGGGTTGACAGCTGTGTACTGTCAATTGGCTGACCAATGGTGGACCCAGACACACCTTCCTGCACCATTACAGACATTTCATCATCATCAGTACCTGGGGCACAAGATTCAGGTTCCCTGCTGCAGTTCACCAGAGCAGCACCAGAACTTACGGGAGGAAAACAGGGAACACAGATTACAGTCTCAACACATATTTGACAGAGATGCACTTCAATACTAATGCACACATTCAGAAATGGACACATGCACTCATGGACACTAACACACATGCACACATGGGCACAGGCACACTCACACATGCACACCCCACAGTAAACACACACATCAGTACCGTGTTACACTACTCTTAATTTAGTACAACTGGGTATTACAGGTATTATTAACACACTCACCAGCATGTCTACTACAGAGTTACACTACTCTTACTAGTATTATAAATTGTTTTTCAGGTAATGTTAAAAACACTCACCAGCATGTATGGCCTGCCTCGTTGCTAGATGGGAGGGACCTGGAAGTGCGAAGAGAGTAATGTCAGTGGGCACAAGTGTGCCATTTGTTTTGCACATGATACAGTACAGTAGTACTCTAGTTCCCTTATACACATCAGCTGCTCATAATGTCTGTATCACACATGCACAATTACATATCATGATGACAGATACATACCACATGCACACCTTATGCGTGCATGAAGTAACAGTGTACAGAACAGTCATATGTACATACCAGGAGTTAACTCTAATCTCACCCTTACCTCTCTTCAAACGACAACTCAAACTGTACTTCCAAAACCACTGGCTTTGTTCTTGTTGGACTCCAGGCTAATGTCCCTCTCCCCACCCTCTCTTTACCTTTAACCCCTCATTGTGCATAAAAACTAGCTTCTACCCTGTTTCTTTCACCTTGATGTCCTTCTATGCTCTGACCTACTTCTCCCATCCCTCCCACCTCCTCTTGACTGTCTTCCTTCTTTTCCTCACTTCCCTTCTTGACTCCTGCCTCTTCCCTATTATTTTATCTTTCATACTCCTTCTACTTCTCTACCCTTCTGAGCCCTAAGTATTATCTATATGGCTTTTGCCTTATTGCATAACCGTTATGCTTTAGGTAGAATTGCTTTGAAACCGACAGTACATTGTGTATGACTCTAAACTGTTTGAGTTCCTTAAATGTATGTTGATTTAATTAACAGGCTGGTGTATATTTCTATTATGTTGGCTGTCTGTATTAACAACTTGTCTGTCTGCCTTTATTATGTTATGTGTGGAGCTTTTCTCCCCAGGCCTCTACTGAAAATGGACATATATCCAGCTAGACTATCTTGGTCAACAAATGTAAAAGTAATAACAATAAATAAATATGGCATCTTACCTGCACGCTCAGTGTCTTGCTGCTGTGTGGATCCAACCTCCATCATGATGCATGACTGTTGCTGTTGTTGTTCTGGGGCTGGATCCACAACACTTAGCAGTAGCCCCTCCTGTCTGGTGAGGGGGGTGTGGCCACCCCCACCTGTGGCAACCTGTTGCCTGCGGATATCTGCAGCACGCTGGCGGACATTTCTAATCAAATCACTGCAGTGATGTCTCACCTGCTCATATGTCCTATCATGCATGCCAACATCATTTGTCCTGCTAACTAGGTTTTGCCACAGTGCAGACCTCTCCTGCTGATTCTGGGTGGTGCGTGAGAACAGGATGGCATAGTCACGCACCAGGCTCTGGTGAATCACGTCATCCTCTGCAGCAGAATATGCTGGGTTCCTTTTTGGAGCCATGTTAACCTGGAAAAGTACACAAACAGGTTATCAGCATAGTATTTCAGCAATACATGGTACACATTCTATACAGGGAGTATTAAATTGTACTTATTACTGCTTGGTTGTAACTTGATTACAGTGTAGCTATCATTCTAAGTCATTTGGACTAAGCACTTGGCCTTCAGACCAGTTGTTTTACATTAGGGAGGTTTGTGGCAAGCACTGTGGTGGCAGGACACATATCTTTCATCCATTGAAGTTGGGAACTGCTGATTGAGGGCCCAGTGTACAAGTGTATTAGTTCTGGTATAGGCAGTTGGCCTTCAGGCCAGTTATTTAACATTAACAAGGTTTGTGGTCTGCACTCGTGTGTGACAATAGGCTGTACTCTGCCATTCATAGCTGGGGACATCTGGTTTCAGGTTTATAGTGCCTGCATATCTGAGCTGTATCTTACTGACATTGCTACACCTTGTTTGCTGTAGCAAACACTACATCCAGGCCTCCTGGATCTACCTTTGTTTATATGCTTGTTATTTGTTAGCTTGTTATTTCACTGGTATGCTACTTCCACATAATACACAGCTTCTCAACACGTCTGTGACTCACTACTGATATCTGCATTGCTTACTGTACGTATTTCCATGTTACACATGACAGCAAGTGACTGTTTGTCATTGTTGCATTTACTTAATTGTGACACATTGCACTTAGGTTACCTGGCACTTGCTCACTGACGCTTTTATATCAGTCAGCAGTTGTAGGTAATATCAGTACACCCTCACTCCCCACTGGACCTTGTGTTCAATTATTACGGAATTCACAATAGTATTCTAGCATGTCCAGAGGTCAGTTGTCAGTTCCCTCCTCAGTCCAGCTGGTGAGTGTGGTACTCCAGAGACAATGTTAGAACAGCTGCATGTACACAGACAACCCCCTCCTCCTAACAACAAATTCAAACTCATGTGAGTGATGCAACCATATACCAAACTGGAGGCTAGGCTCTGTCTACTCAATACCGCCATAACCAGTCAGGTGGCGAAGTGTGTGTGTTGTGGGGGATGTACAGTAATGGCCAGATATTTCTGCACAGGTGACACATCTGACACACTCTGGGTGTTCATCCCTACATACTGGATGTGTGTTGCCATCCAACCCTGTGATGTGGACACACATTACTCAGCCTGGATATACATATCCGAACAACACCACAAGCACAGTACACTACCTTGCTATGTATGCATGTAATTACACAGTTATTCACTAGTTATGACAGTGATGCTATCCATGCAGCCCATTGGGCCAGTGGAAGCCACAACACACACCTCCGGCCCCTTTGCATATGCTTACCACAGACATCCCACATACTGCATGTACTGTGCACACACATATCTAACCCAGAACAACTGCACACCACTTATTAATCCTGTCCAGTGGACTACAGATACAGGCATATTGTATAACAATAGTAGGAGGCTACTGCAGCACAGGGCAGATTCATATGAAGGCAAGGCATCTGTGGTCAGCAGTGTTAAGATGCTTCACATTCACCAAATGCACAGATATTGGCAACATTGTTGCAGACAGTTTAGGTGCAGGTATCCCCCCCCCATTCTCCTACACATGTGGTATTAGTTATCCCAGATGACTGTAACCTCCCTATCCTCTCACATGTCCAGGTGAGAGCCACCCTCAACATTGCAGAACACATAGCATCACTGTTACGAAATGGTATCCCTTGATGTGTGCTACATTCACCCCTGGAGGACATAGCACCACATGACAGACTGATATTAATCCCTGGCCATACTACGGGATATGTACCTGAACAGTGCCATACATACACAGTGGTCCCACACCAATGAGGAGTAACCTCTACTGACCCTGGTAACTACTGCATCATATGCACAACTGGCCTTGTGTTCTTAGCTATGGAAGTTTTAAGTATGGGCAACATGTACAGCAATATTACATATGTATATATTTCAGGACTATGTACACACAACCTATCTCATGGACATACCTATAGATAGTGAACTATGATACATTTGGAGGTGTCACAGTAAACACAGTATTAACCTGCTACTTTGCATTACCTGTGTTTGTGGCAGCTGTTGCTGTGTCAGTGGTGCTGCTTGCTGCTTGCTGTTTTCTGCTGCTGCTGCTGGTTTTGCTGCTGTCAGTCTGATTATTTTCGTATTTCTGTTTCTCTCTCTCTCTCTTTCTCAGGTTTGTGCAATGATTGTATTGCATGTGTGGAGTGTGGGTACTGAATGCTTTTGTAGGTATCTGCATAGGCCCATGTGATGGCCTCTGCACCAATTCTAAGGCAGCATTGGCTAATTTCATACAGCCAGTCGTGTACTGATTGCATGTCTCACTGTGATTTCAGGACAGTGCTATAAAAAGGTATGTGAGATAGGCGTTGCCCTTTCAGATTGTAAGGGCGTGGACCATGCTGGTATGCTGTTGGAAAATGTTCTGTGAGTGTGAAGGTTAGTACATCTCTCATGCTTCATGCTGTGTTGTGAATTCAGTTGCTGCATTTCTCCCACCTGTTCCCTGTAGTGAGTGTGTATGCATACTGACACCCACAACTATATTTATTATGTATTGCTATATATACATATGTGTACATATACATACTGTCATATATGTACATTAGCTGACAATATTGGGTACAAGCTAACAATTTTCAGGGCTGTTTCTGTTAACACACACTAGTATGGGAATCCGGTAATTGAGACAGTGAAAGTCTGTCTGCATGCTTAGGGTAGTACACATACTATATTGCCTTTATCTTCATTCCTACTATTACATGTTCCACTTATTTAGTACTACATCCCTGTATGAGAGTCATGTCTTGCTGGTAGGTCATACAGACTAGTGTTACAATGATCTTGTGGTAGGGCCTACTAGTATGCTTGTATTTTGCTTTCAAATTGAGTACAGGGTCTATCAATCAAAGTGCTGGAGGCACCTTCCAGCAGTTAAGGGGTTAGTAGGTCTCACAGGAGTCAGGCTGTGTTGCAGATTCTGGCTGCTGCATTTATCTTCACTGTCTCCTGTAGTGAGTGTGTATGGATACTGACACCTACGACTATATTTCATATGTATTACTATATATTTATATATATGTATGTGTACATTTACATACCTTCTTATGTCTACATTACCTTACATTATTATGTACAAGCGAACAATTAGTAGGGCTGTTTCTGTTAACACTGAACTAGTGTGGGAATCCAGTAATTTGGCCATTAAAACTCTACTTGAAATGCATTGGGTAGTACACCTCCTATATTGCCTTTATATTGATTCCTACTATTACATGTTATATTTATTTTAGCACTATGTTCTTGTATGGCAGTCATGGCTTAGTGGTAGGTCATACAGACTAATGTTACCAAGGTGCTGAGTTCGAGACTGGCAGTGGGAATTTATTTTTCCTTCCAGACTTTCAAAATGAGTACAGGACCTGTCAATCAAAGTGCCATAAAGGCACTTTTAAGCATTTAAAACCAGGTCTGCGCTCGTTTGCGCAGAGCTCACGCATGCACACTGGCGTTTAGCTCCGCGCACACAAGCGCACACCCGCGCTATTTTCTTTGAAAGAAAAGAAAAAGGGGTGACAGGAAAGTGGTGAAAAAGGGGTCACAAAGAGGGTAAGACAGTAGGGAAACAAGCGTGGGATTTGCAGGAGGGATGTAGGTAAGGCCCATAGATGCCCATGTCTTTAGCAGCAACAGCTGTGCATTTCCATGTATTTTGGTGAGACATTTGAAGCCTTCCACCCCTGAGAGAGGTGTCAGGACAACATTAATGTTTGTTGTAGAGCCAATTGTAATTAACAGTTTCAATGTCAAGCGGACATGTGTGCGACATGGACAGCTATGTATGGGGCGTAATTTTTTTGTGGGTACAGAGTGCCCTTTTTTTTTTTTTTCAGGTGAGAGTGGTATGTCAGGTGAAGGAAATCGGTATAGCTGGGGAGGTAGGTTGGGTAGGTTAACAGACAAGACAGACAAGACGCATACAGGGGCGGTGTATGACACACGTGGGGGGGGTTACACAATTGATGGGGATGGAGGTTGGGCTATCCAAGATGCATGAGCCCACAGATGGCAACAGTGGAACTGATATCCCCACCCATAGGCAGTTGCCACTGTTCCTTCACAGCCCAGGATGGGGCTGTGCTGGGGGCTGTGTAGGCGGGGCAACGGGCAGGGACGTTAGCTGTGCCACACGAGCCTCGAGCTGGTGTAGGGGCCCAAGAATGGAGTCTTGGATCTCCCTTCGCACCACAGACCGGACACCTTGGAGGGTGAGTGGACGAACTCCTCCGGCCACGCTTGCAGATGGGGGACGGGCCCCATCCCCTGCAGCGCTTCCACCCGAAGGTGGCACAGGGCCACCGGAGGAGGGTCCGGCCTGGGCACTAGTGCCAGGTGCAGTCGCCAACTGAGGTGGGAGAGGTGGATCCGCTGGGACCTGCCTTCCCAAGCGTTCTAGGTTTGTGAGTAGTTATGTTAGTTTGGGTTAGTGGCATATTATTCCATTCAGATTAGTTGTAACAGCATGCATTGGTATTCCCATTAAACAAACACCCAGATATTAACACCATTGAACAAGGGGTATATCAATATCACATGCATTATTTGAATGGAAATACACAATCAAACAACATGCAGGGTTGATTAATGGCAACAGGCCATCAGATTTGCAGGTATGAACAGGGCACATGCACGAACAGACATGCATATATTTTTGAAACGGACAAATGTCCATGGTTAATGAAATGTTCACATACCAATATTTATTGGGTGTTGTTATATGGAATTATAGGGTTGGGTGGAGATAGAAAGTGATGACACATTCATAAGTTACACATTGATATACATTTGTAATAGGTACACAATTAAGTTGAGGCTGATGTTTCAAAATGATTTTTATTTGACTGTCATGCTACACCTGTTACAAATACATAACTATCCTACTTATTTTTAATTTGATCAGATACATCATCCTGCTACACTTTGATGACAGGACAGGGGACAACTATGGCTGTTTAGTCTGTCAGATAATCATTCATTCTATCTGCAAATTGTTTACTGTTATCACCATATACAGATTTTGGCCTAGACATTCCAGATTCAGACACACTGAAATCAGTTTGGGATGTTAATTTGTACTTCCCACATGCATTTAGTTCTGTGGAAACACACTGGGGCTAATATATTCAGGGGTTATTACTACTTTATTTATTCATACATGACCCTTACTGTCACTCTCACACATCCTGCAACTTCACAGTTCAGGTTGGTACTTCTAGGCTTTGTTCACATATTAGACCTGTGGTGATTCAAACACTTTCCAACAGCCTCACTTCTGTCATGATTCAGCATTTCAACAGGGGATAAATCTCACATGTGACTCCCTCAGATTCTGAAGCTGTACTCTGGAGACTACTGCAGGTTATACTACATTTAATTAATGGTGGGACATCTGTATTACAGCACTATTTATTTCTATAAATTATTTTTCCAGTCACACTTGCATACTGATGAACTTGTTGCAGCCATACCTGCAAACTTTCAATTCTTGCTTGCACATTAGATTACTTTTAATCAATACACTGCAGTGTTCTGATACATGCTACACTATAATATTTATTTACAAGTACTAGATGGGGTTACTAACCTGCATGGTGGCGCGCCAGCCTACGGTCATGCGTCTCGTGGTTCGCAGAGCGGACACCTGCAGCTGTAATACAAAGGAAGTAATATTGGACTACACATCTCCATGGTATCAGCTAGTTGAAATCCTTACATACATGAGTAAAATGTAACTTACTCAGTAGTGGGGCGTTGGGCATATCCCGGGCCTCCTGGATCCATTGGGTCAACTGGTCTTGCTTATGCCACTTCAGGTCCGCATGGTGGTGACGGACCTGCTCACCAGTGCGTGGAATGCCAGTAGCACTGGTCAGATCACGAGCCAACTGGTCCCATGCCTCCGCCCTGTACACTCCCCATGAGACCTGGCCCTGCATGAGTTGGGCCTCGTGATGATGGACAAGGAGCCAGACCATGTATCTGGACTCCTCAATGCCCCAACGCTGTGCTTGAAAGCAACATCCCTCACCTACTCCACTCATTCTGACTGCAGGTCTGTTCTACAATTGGTTCTGGTGTGTATTCCCGCCTATGGGGCTTATATATGCCGCTTTTCCCGCACATTTCTCTGATTGGCCATTTTGGAATTGTATCTACTTCACTGAAAATGCTTTATCATGCTCCATTCTGGATTTTATCCCATATATATGCTATTTCTGCATTTCTAGGTATTGCTGTCATGGCTTAGTGGTTTAGTACCTTGACTCTAGTGCATGGTATCCTGGGTTCGAATCTGACCACTGATTTTTAATTTTCCTGACAGAAATGAGTTGAGGACCTGTCAATCAAACATGCCATAAGCACTTTTAAGCACTTAAAAGCAGGTCTGCGCTCGTTTGCGCGGAGCTAACGCATGCGCACTGGCAGTTAGCTTGTGGGAGCGGCGCGCAAACAGTGTGCGCTGGGATAAACCTTAATTGGCTAGTGACACACATGCTAAGCTAAGCACAGCTAGTTGCAAACAGTTTCAGCCTGTTAAACCAGTGCTTAGCAACGGGCATACAGTTTGCAGCTTTTTAAACACTACGCAGCTACGGGCACTGTGTCTCACAGCAACTTAGCTATCAGTACATTTCTAATTATTTTTATTAGGTTCATAGGTTCATAGGTTCATACTAGGCTATCTGCCCGAGGGCATTTACAAGCCTAGCCCATAGTTTTGTGGCTTACGCTTACTTCAATATATCTGCTCCATTTCATTCCATTTTACAAAAGGGTATACTTTTACATTTGTACAATACTGTCAGGGGCTTTTTTAGTGCTTATTTACAAAAAAAAAAGGTTGTTGTGTGAGCTCGAACCCTGTCTGCCTACTCTTAAGCCGGCAACTCTACCGCTACGCTATTCTTCTTGGCTTACTTTGCATATTTAGTTCTCATATCCTTTTCCACTGATTGCTAACTGCAGTTGCGCTAGTAGCACGCCCGTGCACATGAGCGCGCACAGTAGCACACATTTACGGGTGTTAAAAAAAATAAAACAGTTTTTATTTTAATTTTATAGCCTCTGTTCACTTTGTACACTGATGGTCTGTGGGGGAATGTGTTGTGTAGTGTGTTTGTTTACATTTCCATGGCCTCTCTCGTGGCTGTTTACTTTCAGCCATTCTACACTTACAGGGGCGTGTCCGCATGCAGGGCTTAGCCTACGGACACGCCCCCTACTCTCTTACATGGACCATGTAAGAGTTACAGTGTGATTCAGCATGCCTCATGCACCTCATGCATATGCATGACATGCTGACATCACACCGTTTAACTGCAGCCTCCGTGTAAGAGTTATAACTCTTACATGGAGGCTTCCTGAATCTGGCCCGTGGTCTACTTCCTTGCATTATTTGCACGTTTGGCTTGTCCTTTAAAGTCTCACATTTCCATAAGAAATGTGCCACTTTGGGCATCTGAAAAGGTAGCAACCCTAGCTGCTTAATAAGTATGGGATTATCATTCCTAATATCAATGAAACCATAATACTATGTTTCTTTTGTCCATGGTACAAAGAAAAAAAGAATAAAACTGAAACTAAAGAACTGGAAAGAAACTCTTTTATTATAAGGAAAAAGAAAATTATTTTATGATTGTCATGGAAGACTGGATATTTTTTTGATGGGGGTGAAGCAAGCATCGGCGAAATGCACATTTTAATTATTTCTTCACAGCTGTTAAACTAGTAAGTGAACTAAATAGTGTACTGTATAAGTCATTCTTATTTTAAATTTAAGAAAACATTTCTGCACTTCATCAAGCTAGTCTCACTGGCTCTTTGCCATTCACCTGAACTACCAAACAGCTAGATGAGACCTAAGTCTGGCATGTTACCTGAGGGAGTGATGAGATGGAAGGAGAAGAACTCAAAGTGCCTTTCATCAGAATGCAACACTGGGCCAAATTCTCAAAGCTAACTGCAGACAGTGCAGCACTCTGAACGAAGACTTCAACACATCTGATGCATATGTTATTTGAAAAAAATATGCTGTAAGCAGTCCAAGTACTTGACTATTCAGTGTAGAATAACTGCAGATTCCATACATGCCTATTGGATTCCAAAACACATTTTGCATGTCCAAACCAAGTTATATGCAACAAGCTACATTGCAAACTGTTTGCAAAATCCTCTGTGTATGCTATACTGCATTACAAGGAACAGAAGCTCTTGCTATGGAATAAGACAGAATACATAATAATACTACTAAAAAATAAAAATATACCTGCATTGAATGAACTTGAACATTCTGCATTACTGTAAGGCATTCAGAAGGTCATGGCTATGTGCCCTAGAAGGCAGGCAGCTACAGTAAGAGCAAGGCTGCAAAGAAGCTATCATATTAACAGATAATTAACATGTACTGCTTTTGACAGACAGCTGGTGCAGGCTGTTTGCAACATGTGTTGCCCACACATGCCTGTGCACATGCTGAGAGGCAATACCATCCCTCATGAAACAAAAGTGTGTCTCAGCCTGGGTGTAGTTGCATCTTGGACATTCCAAAGACATGGGGGTGCTACAGGAGTGTCACAAACAGCTGCCAGTGGTATCTTGTCAAAATTCCTGGCAGAAACTTGCAACAAGGTGGATATCTACATGCACTTTCCATCTACCTCCATTGAGTGGATAACTGTTATGCACCAGTTCTATAACCCTGAAAAGTTCCCACATGTACTTGGTGCAATAGACTGCACTCATCCCTATCAAGACCCCAGTTTATCCAGAAGCAGACAGATACATTAGCAGAAAGGGGTGACCACCCCTGAACTGCCAGTTCATGTGTGCAACTGATGGTAGCATAATAAACATCATGGTAACACACCCTGGAAGTGTCTATGATGCTTCCATATGTAGGGAAAATGGTCTCAGGGACACATTACAGCAAAATGAAATACCTAAGGGAATACTATTGGGTAAGAACAGGAACACAGGTAGGATGTAAGCTAAGGACATCCCTCTCAACAATATCCATGCTGACAACATATGTGTTTCCTCCCCACAACAGGTGACTACATGAGCTGTAGCTAATGGCTCCTTACAGAGAACCATTTAACCCTGCACAGGAGGCCTAAATAAGAGTGCACACAGCAACATGAAATACCACTGAATGCGTGTTTGTTGTACTGGAAGGCAGGTTCACATGTCTGGACATATCTTGAGGTGCACTGCAGTACACACCTGAGAAGGCAGCATAGATAACTGTGTGCATCATGCTACACAACATGCTAACAATAGCACATGGCAGTCTTCCAGCTACAGGTGTGGGTGAACTACCCTGGCAACCCTCAATGTTTGAAGATGACATCCTGCAGGTATCAGAGGAGGAGCAGGAGGACATAAGAGGAAGAAGACACAGGCATGGGCAAAGGAGGGTGTGACCAGAAGTGCAGGCCCAGGCAACACGGCAGTATCTGACACACACCTTTGAGTCATGACAAGCCACACATACATACATGCATGCATTAAACATTATTGTTCTGGTGTTGTTCCACCACAGAAGCAGAAATTGCATCTAATGGTAATTACTGACCATCAGATATAACAACATAATCATAACATATGATGATATGAACATAAATGCATTTATCAAAACATGGATCATCAACTCAGGGCACAACGGACACAGGTATGCATACAGTTACAAATTGGTGTATCTGTCTATGGCAGACAATAAGGGACAGACATCTGTGAAACACATTCCTATCTGCCCACTATAAAAATATGCAAACAGGAAAACAACTCAGGACATAATGCAGAACTGTTGTCAATATCACAAACAAAATATATCAATGTAAAGTAGGCATAAACTAATTAAATAAATTATGTCACTTACATTTAGTAAAAGTATCAGACTCCCATGGCATCAGACTTATCAACAAACACAGACAGATGTCATTCTCAGTGTTATGCACAGCAATAATCATTGCCAGGTGGTGAAACTGACACTACTGGATGGAGTGGACCAACTATCAGTGTTAATCGCACATAGTCTAGGGTGCACTAGACTGCATTAGAGTAATGTAGCATGAGCACCCTAGACTATGTTACTCTAATGCAGTCTAGGGACACATTCTTATGGCTCATACCATAGTCCCATTTGCCACTTCCATGTATGGAAACACTTGGCCCAGATTGCTCATCAGAGGAGACTGATGGGATGATGCCAGCATCTAGAGATACACTGTGGGAAGGTGCACAACCATGACTTAACTGTCTGATCATGACTGCTAGGCCCACTTCAGATGGGCCAGCAGCAGAATTATTTGCACATTGGAGCATGGATGTGGATGCCCAGAGGGCAAGGTTTGTCCTACTGAGAAAGGACTTGCCCCTCCAATGTGGCAATCAGCTAAGCACAGTCAAGGCATGTAAAACCCTTCTTGTAGTACTGCAGTAGTGCTGCTGTGGTCAAGGATTCTATGGGCAATACCACAGATAACATTTTCATTCTGTGCAATGAATGATGCCATTAACTCACTGTGTCTATGCTCATGTCCTTCATGCAGCATATCCAGCTGGTGTGCAAAATGATCTGTGGCACAGGAAAGTACATGGATGTCAGATCCACTACATTGCTGGGAACTTTAATTTGCCTGTAGACCTTGGCAGACAAACTCTGACACATGCCCATGCACGCCAACTGCACATCTACATCTACTTCAATGGGAAGTATCAATATGTTGTGGGGAACTGTCAACCTTAGCAGCAGTCTCAACATGGGTCTATTGTTCATAGACCTCATCTGGGCAACCATGATATGTCCCATCATTATCAGAATGTCCTCCACATCTGAGGCTGTAGATGCATACATAATTTGCTTATTTCTGAGTTATTTATAGCACTTTTATTTTACTCATTGTGTGTGAGGTATTTAGTAGATTTTTCAACAATTGTTAAGCATCTGGTTGGGTTTGTTTGTTCTGATTTCCTGCTAGGAGTGTATCATATAACTTGTTTGCATTTAAAAGAATTCTCTTGTGTCTCCTTGATCTTTTATCTGTTTAAACCTTTCTGCAGTTTTCTCTACCTAAGTAGTGTTGTTAGTGTAGCATTGTCCATATTCAGGCTTGTGTTTTGGGCCTAGTTGTTTGTTAGTAGAGGCTGTGTGTCTGAGCACATGTCCCAGTCCATCATAGCTTAGCCAAAGCCAGTATAGCATTTCAGTGAGAGTGAATTGTTTGTCTTCATTGGCTGACTGGGGTTGCCTGGACTATGCCTTGGAGTAAGCACCTCATTGGTTCTTTCAAGCTTTTTTTTAAACTTGTTTCAGGTTTCAACTTTGTTATTTAAGAAGTTAACTTGTAACTGTTTCAGCCACTTCACACTTGAGCTAATTGGAGGAAGTCAGAGGAAGGGCTCTGAGCTAACTAATCTGTGATATATAACATTAAGTATCCTGTTTTTTGCTTATTTCTGAGTTATTTATAGCATTTTTATTTTACTCACTGTGTGTGAGGTATTTAGTAGAATTTTCAACAATTGTTAAGCATTTGGTTGGGTTTATTTGCTCTGATCTCCTGCTAGGAGTGTATCATACAACTTGTTTGCATTTAAAAGCATTCTCTAGAGTCTCCTTGATCCTTTATCTGTTTAAACATTTTTGAAGTTTTTTCTACCTAAGTAGTGTTGATAGTGTAGCATTGTCCATATTCAGGCTTGTGATTTGGGCCTAGTTGTTTGTTAGTAGAGGCTGTGTGTCTGAGCACATGTCCCAGGCCATCATAGCTTAGCCAAGGCCAGTATAACATTTCAGTGAGAGTGAATTGTTTGTGGTCATTGGCTGACTGGGGTTGCCTGGACCATGCCTTGGAGTAAGCACCTCATTGGTTCTTTCAAGCTTTTTTTAAAGTTGTTTCAGTTTTCAACTTTGTTACTTTGTTGTTAAGCATCTGGTTGGGTTTGTTTGTTCTGATTTTTGTTTTCCACCCTCCCTCCCTCTTGATATCCTGTTTTTATACTTGGTGGCTTTGCAGTTGCCCACCCCTACTATAATTTTGATATGGGACACTCCTCCCAGTCTAGTGTCATTACCTCATTCTACTTATTCCACTGAGAACATTTGAGAAGGCCAAAACAGTTAGCTTCTGCTCCTCCTTTCCCCTTTCCACTTTACAAAAAAAAATTCTAAGCTTGTTCCCTGCCTTTCCTATAAGTTGTCTAGTCCAGATACAGATTTGCTGTATCCAGGACTGTTTGTAAGTTTCTGAGGCGCCAAACATTTCTGTGTTGGAGGGGAGCTTTCCAGATTATTTTTTTTTCTTAGAACTAGCCAGTTTTCTAGTTTCAGTACTCAAATCTGTTTCTTTGAGCTCAGCACTTGTTCAGATCTCATTGTAAGCACTAAATAAGCTACAAATTACTACAACACTCAACTTTCCTCAATTGTCTAGAGGAAAACAGTTTTTAGTACTTAATAAATAAGCACCTATCCAAGCATGTCTAAGGGTCAGCTCCCGGTGTTTTTTCCTGTCTACCTGATGAATCTGGGCATCTTGGGGCAATGCAGCAATTGCCTCATGTACACAGACAACCCTCTCCTCCTACCACCCAACACTACAACCCGTGAGAGATGCACTTATATAACCAAACTGGAAGCAAAGCTCTCTTCACCCAAGACTGGACTAGACAGTCAAGAGGAGAAGATAAACTCTTGCACCACACTACACTCAAAATCTACATCACCAGAACACACATCACCAGAACACAAACATAGAAACACAAAACACACACCTACATTTGTGGAGGCTCTCAAAAAAAAATTTACCCAAGCAACAGGGACCTCCAAAGCAGAAATGCAAGCAACCTCCACCCCCCAACGCAACTCCAATGACACATAGCCTACAAATTCAGTGTGCCACTCAACCACAGCCTATAAGGCATAACAACATACCCAACACCCTAGTCATAGGTGACTCTATAGTCAGGCACACTGATATTCCACTCACCAGGCTAAACAAGGAGAAAGTTACTGTCAGCTGCCTGTCAGGTGCCAGGATCTGCCACATAACACATGCACTCAGGTCACTCCACAGCAAGTACAAATATGACTCTGTCATGGTCCATGTTGGTGAGAGTGACCTGAGACGTGCCTCCCTGGACAACATGAAAAGAGACATGGAGGAGCTTTCTGATCTTGTAGCCCAGGCATGTATGACCCTAGCCCTGAGTAGCATCCTGCCATCACACAGAATGATACCACAGTACAAGGACAAAATGATTGACTTCAACAATTGGCTAAGCTTCTGGTGTCATTCTAAGGGGATCCAGTATCTGTCTGCCTGGGATGACATGATCAACAAACCACGATGCTTTGCCAGAGATGGCCTGCACCTGTAGCCCTTGGGATTCCGGGTACTGGCTATGGCTCTTGCCACCCTATAGTGCCTTTTTTAGGCAAGATTCAAATGACAAATTCACCACCGTAACAGGTACAAGTAAGCAAAATCTGAAGTAATGCTACTTAATGCTAGAAGTCTAAACCTCAAAATGCACTCACTCGAGGCACTCCTTAAAATGGAGAACATCAGCATCTATACAGTGACAGAGACCTGTTTTAAGGCTCCAGAGAGCACCCTGCATTACCAGGCTATAATTCATGCCACACCTTTCGGCCACCTAACCTGGACCGAAGCACTAAAGGCGGAGGCGTGTCCATATTCATTAAGGATATCCACACCTCCAGGCTAGTTGCTCGGTATAATGAATCTGAGATTATCCAAGTGCAGCTAACTCTGGACAAGACTGAAATGCAAATTGTAGCTTGCTACAGATCCCCCACCATGCCCCAGGATTCCCACTCCTCATTTCTTGATACACTGGAAAATATTAGGGTACAACCTAACACCCTAATAATGTGCGATTTCAACTACCCCACCATTAACTGGGAAAACTACTCATGTACCAACTCTTCTGCTCAACGTTTTCTGGAATTCATAAATTCCAATGCCTTGGATCAACTTATCCACATCCCCACCAGGGGCAGCAATATCCTAGACCTGGTCCTTACCAACATGGGCAACTGGTGTTCCACACCAGAGGTCAATTCCTCATTGGTCAGATCCAACCACAAGCAAATCACCCTAGACATCCACATCCTACCCCCATCCCCCATTAGGGAAACCACCGTAAAAAATTTCTCCAAAGGCAGACTTCATAACACCCATGCTGACGAACGATAGAGATATGACTGCTGAATACTATACAATTGCATTTTATAAGCACTTACACGAGTGCATGGATCGTGCAACCCCTAACAGAACCAAGATGCTATCCTCCAAAAAAAGGAAGCTAATCTGGTGGTCCCTGCTATAAACAAACTCTACAACAGAAGAAAGTAACTGTTGTAAAAAAGAGTAAAATCCCATGATTGGAGGAACTCTGTTGTCAGCCTCAGTAAAAAGCTGAGATCCCTCATAAAATCCTCCAAAGCTAGTTACAAAAACAAAATCACCACTGATTCTAAAGACAACCACAAAGCATTCTATAGCTATGTCAAGAATCTCAATGGCAACACTCAGATCTGCTCTGAGTTACAGCGCAATGGCACTAAATATACAGAACCAACTGATATTGCCAACATCCTGGCAGATAGGTTCAGTGCTAACTTTACCCCTCTCTCATCCCCTAAAGGGCCCATCTCTATACTGGAAGAATGCAAAGTACCTGTAATCATGGCTGCATAGGTAAAAAATGCACTCTACAAAGCCAAGAGCACAGCATCCATGGGACCTGACAACATCCCAGGCTGCATTCTACATGAACTACAGAACGAACTGATACCTCACCTAAGTACCATGTTCAATCATAGCCTCACCTCAGGCTTTGTGCCCACTGAATTGTGCACAGCAACGGTTATCCCACTCCACAAAAGGGGAGCCACCACAGACCCTGGGAACTGCTACTCTGTTAGCCTGACAAGCCTGGTCTGCAAGGCTATGGAGTGTATCATAATGGAACTTATAAACAATGACATTGGTAATCTCCAAACTCTGGACCCTACCCAGTTCGGGTTTGTAAAAGGCAGATCATGTCTCCTAAACCTAATAGACTTCTTTGAAGAGGTCACCAAAGCCACAGATGAGGGTAAGGTGGTTCACACATGTCTATCTAGATCTCGCCAAGGCTTTTGACACCATCCCCCACTCTGGTATTATTGACAAACTCACTAAACTAAGATTGGTTGCCAACTGCCTCACTGACAGAACCCACACTGTGAAAGTAGCAGACTCTAAATCGAACTTCAGACCAGTGACAAGTGGAGTACCACAGGGTTCAGTCCTAGGTCCTCTCCTGTTTGGTATCTACTTCTCTGAAGTACAGGCTAACACAGAAGGTCTTTGGCTGACAAAGTTCACAGATGACTGCAAACTAGGAGCCATAATCAAAACTCCTAACGATGTGGACATCTGAGTTAGATGCTTGGTGTCAAAGCCATGGCCTCAAGCTCAAATCCAAAAAATGCATTGTCTTCCCTTTGGTAAAAACTCTGTACCCATGAACTACCACATAGACGGTAGTCTACTTAACACCACAAGTGTGATAAGAGACCTTGGGACACAGGTGGACAGCAGTCTCTCCTTTGATAATCACATTACCACAGTAGTTAGGAAATCCTTCTACATGGCACACTTCATCAGAAAATGTTTCTCATCCAGGAAAAAATTGTTCCCTCCTAGTCATCACTCATTAGACCCATTATAGAGTACAATGCCCCTTTTGGTATGTACCTCATAATACATCTACAACAACTGGAAAGGCCACAGAAATACCTCACAAAGAGGATTACCGGCCTCAAACAGATACCTTATGCAGACCGTCTCAAAAAACTCCAGCTTCACTCTGTCACATATCACCTACTCAGAGGCGATCTCTGCCTAACATACAAAGCTATGTCAGACCCAGAGCTGTTGGACATGCTCCACGTAAAGAAATCCCAATCCCTCCAAGCTACATGCTCTACGGACCTAAACCTTGTCACCACAATAAACAGAACATGCTGGAGGGATAGATTCCTGTCCCAGAGACTTCCCATACTCTGGAACAAACTACCTATCTATATCAAACAAAGCTCCTCATTAGCACTCTCCAAGAAAAATCTTGATGATTGGATGGGAAACAGGAAATTCACCCAGGGCATCGCTTTTGTGGCTCTGCTTGACAGGGGCACAGGAAAATACTTTTCTTGGTTGGCAAAAGCCAGGGTACCGTTTGGCTAAGCTTATATAGGCCCTATGGCCAATAGCCTAGTACCTACCTATGAACACATTTCTGTCACTATCTGGGCCAGGCTGAATAACCATGTCAGTGTCATATGTACCATGGGCCATGCTACTATACTTGCTGAGACACATCAGATCCCACATGGGCTAATGGTGGATAAAAGCAACTGACATGCTAAAAGAAGAGACAGATGACATTGGGACAATGTGCTTACATTATAAGCTATATATCATTAAAGGCACAGGACACATATATCTCTCTATGATGTTACAGATAGCAATGACTTAACTTGATGTTTCATCTATGCATGGGCCATGGGATCTGTATTATAAGGAGTCAACAGTTATGTTAAATACCCAACATACCTAACATACGTAAGGAATACGACCATAACAAACACCTGACAAGGCCTAGTGGGAAAATAGCCCTGGAGAAGAGGGATGAAATGCAACTGTTGTAGGGAAACAAAGTAATAAGCATAACATTCATAATCACATCATTGCCAGCATGGATCATTCCAACAACATTAAAACATACACTAGGTGATACATAGACATACCACTTGTAGGTGCGCTGGATGCTGATGCAGTCTGTCTTATGAATGAGTTGAAGGACTCAGCATTAATGGAGGACAGCAACAGGAATAACATCAATGGCATGTATAAAAGCTAGGTAATAGCATATCACTGTCAGCCTCCTGATGTTGTGAGTCTGTGTGTTGTAGTGTGGAACCTGCAGAGTAAAGTGAAGAGAAATACAACACAGTCATGTATGCAGGCAATGGAACACTGCCATGATGACATATCCAACAGAGTAACAGGAGCTGCTGATGCTCATGTATCATATGGTGCACCTGTTGGCCTGATCTCCCTGTGTAGAAAAACAATGACATTAATGTCATGCAACACAGGCTTGCTACATGTTACTGCAATCTATTAACCTATTGTGGTATCATACCTGGTCTGTCTGTACTTCCACCTGCACAGTTTGTGTCCCAAGAGGATGTACCTGTAATTAACAATGTTAGGGAAATATTAATATTATAGTAAACAGCAGTCACATGACATGAGGCTGAGGCAATAACAGGTAGTGGTCACAGTAACATTGTACAGAGGCACTCACCTACCATTTCCTGTATTTGTGCAGAAGTAGATGGACCTGTGAACATTAATGCAGGTAACATTACACACGTTGGTTGCACTGTGATGTCTGTATTGCAGTTGTAGGGCTACATGTCATTGCACTTAAATTGATTGTCAGCACCCTGTGTGGATCCATGTGCATGATGCAATTCTATTGCTGAAAATGAAAAAATGACAATACAAGAATATGCATGCAGCAGCAGTATATGATGCCTTACTCTATAGGCATCAATGTTATGCAAAGTAACACACAAGTGTGACCTGGTACACCTGCTTCTATCCCACCCCAACTATTAAGCAGTCCCCACTCGCTGCATGCAGGAATACAAGAAATATTGTGATCTCATCGGGGGGGGGATCAGTGGTGGACTACCACCAGTGTCATCCCTCTGTCTCTCATACTGTCATACCCTATTGGCTGCATGGAGGATCCACTTAAGGAGATGATTATGTGGACAGCTTATGCCACAGCTTATGCCACTGTAAACACTATGCATTTTTGTGCAATGCAAAATTAAATACTCAAAGTAAAATATAATAATTTGCCATATAAAACCACATAAAAATTCTTACTTATTGAACACTTGGAAAAGCAACATAACTTGTACTATCTATAGAGGATATTTGTGGGATTTGAATACCTTGCAGTAGATATCTGGAAAATGGCAGTCTAAACAGAACACCATTGTGCCACAGGAGCCCCAGCCTGCATGCACTTCACATTAACATACTACACAAACATGTGTATACAACAGAAATGTGCAATGGCTGTAGCTGTAGTACAATGCAGCCTGAAAAGACAAGTAGTCTAAAACAATCTGTCATATGATATTTTATACATGATGACCTTATATCAACACAATCATTACTGAGCGGTGAGTGCTATCTACATCAGCAGAAAGTATCTGTAAATTATCAATTGAACAACTTACCAAACGCATTGGAAACCCTTAGGATCCATAAGCAAGCCATAGATAGTATGGATCCTTTTTTGTATTGACCCAGTAATTCTAATATGTGTTTTAAGAAACATCAGTGAGTAAATATCTATAACAGCAAAAGGAATATGTACTACATAACAATGTACAGATAATGTCAGAATCCTTAGTTTTCATGCATATACCACAGTGTGTATGGATTCACCCACAGGATATATGGAAAATCAATAAATCTGTCTTTATGTACTGTCCGTTTTTGCTATTTACACCTGTCTGAACAACCGCATATGGGAAATTACTGCATGTCCTTGATGCAGATGTCAATACTGTATGCATACAGGTAAATCACACACCACTCCAGTAAATTACATTTTTCATGATGCACATATCTTCCATAAATGCATCTATCTAAACAGGTACTTTTGATAATGAGTAATGTTAACATTGTTTTATAATGAGCCATTACTCCCCAAACAAGCAATGCTAGCAAGTGTCAAATTACATTTTCAGTGACCTGTGACTTGGGTATAACTAAACGTAAGAGCATCTATGTGCATACATCGTTTGCGTACCATTTGTGTCATACATAAATAACATTAAAAATCAAGGTTTTGGAATCTCATTTGCACACATCTACATAAGTTCTCAAAATGTCATGCATTAAGCAATAGCTTGACATAATGGGAAGGTTCTCTATGCAAGTACTCAATAGGTATTGTTAAACAGTACCATGTGTAGCACATGTCCTTTATCTTCTGATGATCTGATAACATGACATAAGTGCCACTTTTAAATATTGATTTTGATACATTTACAGATCAGACAATTGCTACCTGTGAACTGTATAGGACCTCGGTGAGCAATTTTCAGATCTATGTTTTTTATACATTGGACTGTTGACATTATTAATTTGGCTACTTCAAGGAAGCTTCCAAGTGTTCAGGTGCCCAACTAAACTGAATGGGACACCACCCAGATGTTGAATATTTACATTGGAGTGCATGAGAGCCAGACCATGGAACTTTGCGATGGTCAATATTCGGAACCAGATTGTAAGTGAGTATCAATGATGTATGGGAATATACCAGACTAGACTGCAGGTTTGCCAGTACTATGATAACCTGTATGAGAGGGATACAGAATGTCTTCTTCTGAGGGTCACTTAATTGCATCAACATCTGGATGATGCCTACAGTAAATGCCATAATTCTACATATACCTGAGCATTTCTACAGAATTCAGAGATACAGCTCTGTACCAAATACATAAGATACATTCCTTTTAAAACCATTAAGTATCTGTTCAGTTAATTACCCCATCTGGATGATTAAGAAGAGGTGGTTACTGTTCTCCATATAAGTATGGTTCTATTCCCATAGAAGATGTTTATTTATTAATGTTAATAATGTACATAAAATTGAACACTATAGCTGTACATCTGTTTTCCAGCATATAACAACATAATTTCACAAATCCTCTATAGTCATGTATCAGTGATGCCTATAGTGCCTAGGCCACTGATGACTATGCATTTTATAGTTATCCATAATACTAAAACAGTATCCCCTAGTCTACCTGTCTATATGTGAATACTAACTCATGCATAATTTATTTGCTCTGGTCTTCTTAATAAAGTGAACATTCTTAATACAGTCCCTTTGTTTAACCAAAAAACAATGCCTGTCTGACTGCCTACTCATATCTGTTCATTTGTACATAACAAATGCCTGTCTGACTGCATACTCATATCTGTTCATTTGTAATATGTCTTGATAGTTGTTATTTGTGTGCATCATGATGGCATATTGCAGTCATGTGTCTGGTGTTAACATAGTCATGCGTTATTCTTGGGAATATGAATACACACACAAAGTAACTGTGTGTTCAAAAGAAATGTGTGCTGGTTGTTATCTCGGCCTGTAAAGAAGCAGGCCATCATACGTATATGTTGGCACACTGTGGGTTCAACTCCATGTAGGAGAAGCCTGTCATTATATTCTTATCAGTGTATCTTTCACACATTATCAAAAATTCTGCTCTACATAGCTGCTTATTGATATTAACATTTATCTTGCACATGCTAATAAAGTTCTTCGCCAAAATAATACAAATATCCCCAGCACCTCTTTAAATACAGTGTTATGTATAAAGCTTGGGACACATTGTTATATTTCTGCCAAAAATCTTTGTGGAATATGCTATCATTTGCAAAATTGCTTTCAAGTGTAATTTTTTTATTCATTATTAAATTCCCTTCAGCAATATTTTCATCTTTATCTTGCAGTCAGATGGTCAGACATAGAGCTGAAATGCATATCAGATACAGTGATGTATGCATTTGATTTGTGATGTGTACTTTGTCTATTAATATATTTACATGTAGTCCTACCACATACATTACTGTGTACCTGATGTGCAGCACCTTGTAGTTGTCTGCTAACAGAAGCTATATGATACACAACACTGTCCTACTGTCTAAGGGTTGAAAGTTTTCATTTGCTGCATAGGTTGTGACCACTATGCTGACATGAATAGATTCCTACAACTTATCTACCAAATTGCATAGCACATTGCTCTTTTTGTAAATCCTAAGCCATGATCCATATTAGTAACCCATCCCTGCGTATTCATAACTCCAAGCCTTTTCAATGCATTTGTGCTATGCAAAGTGGATTAGCTAGGCAGGTAGGTATCAGGGTTAGAGTGTGGAAATAGCTTAGATCTGTAGGTTTAAATCTTAGATCCTCCACTCTGTGTTTTGCTCCAAGATGTAAAGAACTGTGTGTGTAACAATGGAAAATGTAGCAAGTTATGTTTTCTGACGATAGTTTTAGAAATGTAGGCCACAAACTAAATGACAGTCGATTATGTGTAACTGTCACACAGATTGTTTAGGTTTATGCTTCATGTATAAGTTTATAGTGCTTTGCTTGGTGTTTGTAATGCATGTGTTGGCACATTTGTATATGTGGATGTGGTTCCTAATGACTGATCTGTTGTGCATAGTCTGCATTTCACGTACTGAATGCGTGTCTGCTGTGTTAGTATCCATACTGTCATTTGCAGACTGTGTGGCATGCTCTTCAGTTCATCATTGATATCCTATCTGCCTATATTTTTGATGGTGTGGTTAAAGCATACTTGTATTCTGTGTTTGGGCATACTTGTGCACATAGGCATTTCTTTGCACCATTTCATACTCAGCAAGCAGCACTAGGCTGTTTGCATTTTGCAGGATAGTGATTGCTAATAAATGTAGGTTGTAGTTGTAGATCGACAATAATTTTTGTAGAACATATGCTAGACCCACATGTGTCACAGGCTGTGACTGTGTTTGACTGAACATTTTGGTAGTGTTGTATTTTTTAAGTTGATGTGGGGTCAGCCAATGATCATGCTACCTGGCTCAGATGTTTGTAATATGGCTTTCATATTTTACATGTTATTGCCATCTCACTTTGTCTTCATTATAACGATGTTAATTGCTGGCCATTCTTATGACTCATTATATGCACAGACACACAGACTACATTTTTCATTCACGTACAGATATAATTGCTCATGGAACACATGCAAATAATAAATAATGGAAATAGTAATATCCTGTCAGATACTCAGCTGGACAGTTTAGTGAGGCAGACATCATAATGAAACAGTGCAGGTCCCAGTACTAATGTTATGTTGGCATTTTCCAATTTTACTTTTATCAAATTACAGTTATGTGAGTGTTGCATGAGGTATTGAAAGGACATGCTTCCTATCAAATGTGAAGATATGTTACATGTTCTTGCTTTGGTTATGCTTTTCATCCTCAATGCTGGTCAATAAACAGCTTCTCAGGTTATGTGATGATTTCCACTTGTAAGCTGTGATATGTGTGCCATTGCACACCCTTGATTAAGCTGTTCACATTGTGTGATATGTCTGTAAGTATAGATAATGTGACATAGGGAAGGTGCGGTATGCATGAGGAGCCATCTGCTAGCAGCACATTTGTTGCTTATAATTGTACTATGTTGTAATGTTTGCACCATTTCATTTTGAATTGTGTTTTAAGTGAGACCTTCAATGTATGCTAATACACCTTCATTCTCATATTTTGATATGCAGAACTCACATGTGGATGGGATGTTAATTAATGTATCTTAGAGGGCAGATGTGCACATCAGTTGCAGACTAGTGGCAGCTACGATCTTCATAGGAATGTGTGATCTGACAGCCATTTACTCTTCATTGCTATGTTTGTGACTGCTGACATACATTGCATATGGTGGTACAGTAGACTATGGTCATAACATATTTTAATGTTTCATGAGGACTGTTTTCTGCCCGTTCATTGTGTCCCAGTGGGTATGTTATGTCGACAGGTAGGATCGGGTATGCATGCGCAATTTCTGTCCTGTGTTGTGATTCATTTTGACAGAACATGGGTCCAGTGGACAATCACCAATCAGATGTAGATGATAACCACATGCTAGGTCACTGATGGAGTTCTTCGATGACAACCATATCGATGATAAGGATGTTGACAATGAAGAAGAAAGTGCCATCATCTCTGCTGCACCCTGGAGGAGGCAATACCAAGGAGAACAGTGGCATGATTATAGGGAACAAATCAGAAAGGTGGTGACTGATATGTTTTGTATACAGATGAGGGACATGTTGGGGAAATTTATTTCAGGATATTGCATGGGCTATGCACAACTCACTGAGGGAGATAGCCTGAGGGATCATTTACAATGTTCATCCCAATTAGAGCAGTCCCTCAGGTCCATACGTATTGTCTGTGTGCTCCAGTTGTGTAATGCTGCCACTATGCTGTATGTCATATCAGTGATTGGACTGTATAGGCACTCTTGTGCATACATACCATTTACCTGCAGTGCTTATGTATTACAGGTCTAAACATAAAATGCAGATATTGTCATGTGACATTTAATTATATTTAAATGTGTGCCCAATACACATTAACACATTACACTTTCCTTCCACATTCAGCTTTCCATGCTGCAACAATTACACTGTAAACATGTGGGCTAGTGACAAAAACTCACAGACAATGTATGTTAGCCATAGTCCAGCACTACCAGAGTGGTATGGTTAAGATTTGTGTATTGCCATATCATGTATGTGCAACAGAGGGACATGTCTTGCCCGTATGTTTTGAACGACATTTGTCATGCTGTCCCACCATCATGATATCATGTTGACAATGGCGATGCCATGCTGGGTCATATAAAGGTATATGATACATACTGGCAGTCCCTCTTTCCTGACTGCACAGACTGACAATGTAATATTCATGTATACACTATGGTGTCTTTCGGCTTTTCCCAGTTAGGGGTTGCCACAGCGGAACTCCATTCCACTAATGATTGGCAGTAGATTTTTACGTGCCGAGTTGCCAGCTCTGACGCACAACCTTCAACGAAGGTAAGCCCATTCATGCATGTCTCCACACAGAAGACGCTTTAGCTGAGAATCGAACAGGACAACATCCTACTGTGAGGCAACAATGCTACCGCAGCACCACCACCGCAGTCATGCTGTGGTAATGATAATTTATTCAGTAACAGTTCAGTATGCAGTGTTTAGTCTATGTTATAGTTCCACAGCCATTCATTATTCACATAAATTCATAACTTTCAGTAAATGTTGTACACATTCAATGTACATGTCTTTGCACATAGTCCGATCCATACTGAAACACCATTGTACCTTTGATATGTGAGTATTCACATGTGCTATATTGATGCTCACAGGAATGTTCACACCGACATGACAGTATATGTGTATATGATGAAACTTCTTAGCTTGCTTGCCTGTACCTGTTGATGTGATATGACTGCACAATACTGTGTATGTGTGATTTATACATAACAATTTTTGTTGATCTCAGCAGTACATTCTGCCCATGTGACATACATTTGCCATTCCTTCAATATATTTTGGGCTGGCTTCAATAGCACGCTATATGGTGTAAACATGCATTTGCAATGTGTAACCTCACCTTGTCTTGCTTTATCATTGTCTTTCTTGATGTGGACCCAGGTTGTCCACCTCCCTTCCACCTTTGTGGGTATAGACTATATTTTACGGATATGTTTGTCTTTATTGCAGTTATGGTTCATTGTCATGTATTAGTTTGTTTACAAGGGCAACAATATGGCCATTACACAGATGCAGGGCATATGCACACAAGTCTCTGGCTAATGCTTGCTATGCATCCTTGATCTCATTATACTTGCATTTTTAACCATTGTACATTGTTGAAATTCATGTGCACAACCTGATTTTTTTTTAATAGCTGTACTGTTAGATTGGTGAACATACATTATTCTTACATGTCATTTGGTGTGTCTATGTGTATTGGCATTGCTTTATGTAAATTCCAGTTAGGGCACTGACAGTCATACATATATATGTATACTTGTGTGTTGTCTTTGACATGGCACATGTGCAATTCATATATGCATTCCATTGCATGTTTGTTTGGGTTGTGTACACCTAGTTGTGTACCTAGCAGCCAGTACTGATGATTAACACTGTGCTTTATTGTTTTCCTTTCACATGCATGGTCAGAGAGTCTGTTCTGTCCTCTGCTAGAATTATCTAGCATTTCAAGATCTGCATTTGATCATTTGTGATGTTGCTTGGCTTAAACTTGCACTGCTGACAAACTACTTGGATCTGTGCTTATTTATCCAATGTGTACTATGATCCATGTTTTTTACCCTACAACAAACATCTACCATTGGTCATACACATCCAGGTATGACTGACACACAGTTTGTGACATGTCATAATGTGATATGTAGATATGTTTTGTGGATTTTCACCATAGCTGGTATGCATTCCCACCCTGTCTGCCGACTTTCCATTATGTGATGTCTGTGTAACTTATGGGTCCTTACTGCTTCTTTCCCACCTTTGTCTGTCATGTGTTGTCATATTTGTTCTGTGGGTATACTGGCTGTAATGGCCTTCTCCTCTTCTTTCTCTATCTTTACCTTTTCTTCTTAAAAAAAAAAATAGAAAATGGGGTCTATTCCCACCAAAAACCCTTTGCCTATGTCCCTCTGACTTTCCCTCAAATTTTCCTATTTCAACATACCTCTTGTGTCCCTCTTCTTCAACCGTACCCCCGTCTGCTTTTCTATCTCACAGTTTTCTTGGGGGTGTGCATTACCTGTATTCCCCACACATGTCCTGCATCAATTGTTAGTTAATGTTAGCTGTGTCGATGTGGCTGTGATTGCCCTTCACCTTTATTCATTTTTTATTAGGATTCCATTGGAATCTATATGTGATAGATAGTGTATTTTAATAATTGTCTGTAAAGTTTCTGGAGGGATAATGTTATAGATATGCATTTGTGAATGTCAAGCTGCACAGACTATGATATTCTTTCCGTAAATTTGTGAATGTACATCATGATTTGACAGTAATTTTTAATTGCTTACAGAGTACCTGCGAGTGATACACAGTGCATCATTTCTACTGAGATACTCCACTGTGTGCCAAGATATTCTGAGTTCAGTGTGGCATATTTACATATCACTCATACTGGTGTAATGTGCCAGATTCCATGAACTTTGTGAACTCTGGTTGATTGCATTAAAGGAACTTCTCATTTTTAAGAATGTTAATACAACTTACATTCTCCTTTGTTGTTCCAATATATCTTCTTTTTCATCGATCTATGAATGAAAGAAATATTTCCACATATATTCCAGCATCTTCATTAAGTGCTTAATGGCTTATGCACTATACATTACTAATATAGTACACATAAACACATAACTTTAAAACCTGGCATATGTCACATAAAAAGCACTAAAATCAGGTAATTGTGTATAACTGAAGAAATAAATAGGTCTTTAGAGACCATCTAAAAAAAGCCCCAGAAGAACAGGACCATAGCTGAAGAGGCAATGAATTTGCCAATGTTTCAGTTCGGAGGTACAAAGCAGTGCTGTCCATCTTTTTAAAGGAATGTCCTAGGAATCAGTAACAGCCCAACTGTGGGTTGAACAGAGCAGGTAAACAGGCTGGTAAAGACCTGAAAAAAAGACCTGAAATATGCATTTCACAATAGGCTGACATGAAGGTTTTATGTATGGAGTACTTAGCAACTGGCAGCCAGTCTAGTTTCTGCAGGATATGGGTACTGTGATAATAAAGGGTCATGTCATTGAACTGCATGACTGCAGAATTCTGCACCTATCCCACGTTCTTGTCACCATCTTCACACAGTCTTTTAAGTGGAGTAGTAGTAGAAGAGTATATACTCAACTGTTGTATTGCTGTTACTTAAAAACAAAAACACTACATTACCAAAGGTGGTTGCAACAAGTAGAGAAAATGCAGGAAAAAGATGAGATGTACCACCAAGGCTGGCATAAGACAAACAAATTTTTTTTTTAATGTGACATGTTTGTCTCACAACAGCCTTGGTGGTATGTCTCATCTTTTTCCTGCATAGTATTGCTGTTGGGAAGCAGACATTGAATTCTAGAGTCATTCTGATAATGAAAATTTAGACTAACTACAGATGTCATTTGGTTCTTCAGTTACATCATACAGATACACATGCCTTGGGATTCATGAAGCTTGCACCAGGTGCAGGTGTAGCGTAGGTGGTATAATGCTAAATAAGGCCACTGAGCGATTCAGGTATGATACAATTCCATGTGCACTACCAGCGTACGCCAGATCTGCACAGCCCTTGGCTCAGGTATGCTAATCACAAAAAAGAAAAACTGCCAGCACCAAGGAAGATCCAAAATAGGTTTATTAAAGACTGAAACTAGACCGGTTTCAGCAACAAGGCTTTCTTCAGTAGTGCAGTGAGCAAAAGCAATTCAGCATCATCTTATATAATGTTAATTAGTAGATTTATGTGACATCACTTCCTGAGAATTCAATACAATGAAAAATAAGGCATAAAATAATAAGTATTGGTTATACAAATGCTTTATCATAGCTGTATGTAACATATCTCAAATGTAAGAGAAAATATAAGAAAATATAGTTAGCTGGTATACCCATAACTATAAGCAATAAAAATACAAAAAGATATATACAGACCCAAACCACAAATCTGTACATTAAATGTCTGTTATTGGATACCATCCACAAAAACCTGTGAGCTGGGATGCAAAATTGTTAGTTATATAACTTAATAAAGTGATAAACATACATACACAATGCGAATAAATTTAGGTTTTAATTTGTCATTCAATCCAGGGGGAAACAACCCCCCAAGTTTAATGATCCACCTCTTTTCTTTGGCATTTAAAATGTCATGCCAACCTGTTTTAAAAGATCGATTACCAATAATGTGATCAATGATAGTAAATGTGAATTTGGCCGTGGGATGTTTAATAGAATGTCTATATAATGCATTGGTTAATTTCTTGTTTCTGATGTCTCCTAGATGTTCAGAAATCCTAACATGAAACTGTCTGGATGTTTGGCCAATGTAAAATGCTTGACATGTACAAGTGGCAAGATATATGATCCAATCTGAACTGCAATTCCCAAAGAATTGTATATTATGTATTTGTCCAGTGTTCCTACTTGTAAAACTAGTAGCTTTAAAAATGTATTTGCAAAAGCTGCAATGTCCACATGGGTAAATACCTATAAGTTTATCCCCAGTGAGTGTTCTTTGACTGAGAGTGTCATCAATAGCCCTTGTTTTTTATAATGTGAAAAAAGTGATCCCAATGTTTTGCCTTTCCTATAAGAAAAATAACATTGTTCACCAAGATAATCTCCCAACAAGGGATGTGAATTAAGTATATTCCAATGAGTATTGATTATATTCACTAGATTGGCACTATTCCTGTCAAAGGTGGTAATAAATCTACATACATCTGATTCCTTGTTATCAGATCTGGTGTTGTATTGGAGAAGAGACTCCCTGGATTTATCATGACTTAGTTGGACTGCTGACTCAATGGTACGTGTTGAATAACCTCTAGATAAAAATCTCTTAGTCAAATCTGTATGTTGATTTCTAAGGTCATTAACTGAGGAACAAATCCTTTTCATCCTCAAAAATTGAGATTTGGGTATGTTTCTGATGATATGTTTAGGATGAAAGCTGTCAGCATGCAAAAGAGTATTATACTGTGGAAATTTCCTGTGGACAGATGTTCTGAGAGTATTATCTCTCTGTCGTGTTAAATGAACATCCAAATAGCTAATTTCACTCTGACTGTATTCCACAGTGAATTCGATACCCCAGATATTCCCATTCAAGTGTTGAATAAATTCATGGAGGTATTCTTCACCTCCTTTCCATACAAGCCAACAGTCGTCCAGGTATCTTCTCCATATATCTATCTCCGGTATGTAGATGTTGTGCATAGGATCATATATAATCATATCCTCAATGTAACCCATAAATAAATCAGCATAAATGGGTGCAAAAGATGCACCCATAGCCGTCCCTTGTAGTTGCCAATAGCAGTTTTGTTGAAAATAGAAGACATTTTTTGTATGTACGTGTTCCACCATGCACAATAATAGGGTATTCATCCCTGGGGGGTATAAATTAGTTTTATTTAGCCAATAATCCAAGGCTTGGAGACCCGCCCAATGAGGGATGCTGGTATAAAGTGATGAAACATCAAGAGTACACATAAGCCATTCTGGGTCCAATTGTGACTCGGAGACAATCTGCAAAAATTCGTTCGTATCCTTTATTCTTGCTCTTATACATGTTAATAATGGTTTCAATTTTTCAGTTAAGAATACAGATAAGGGTTCCATAAGTGACCCAATACCGGATACAATGGGTCTACCTGGTGGCTGGTGAATGGACTTATGGATCTTAGGAAGTAGATAGAGTTGTTGTTTCGCAGGATCTTTGACAATTAAATGAGTTCTAGTTTTATCAGAGATAATTCCAGAATCAACCGCTTGTTCAAGGAATCCATTAATCTCAGAAGCAAAACTAGGTGTGGGATCAATCTCCATTTTCATGTAGTGATGATGGTTGGATAATTGTCTAAGGCCCTCATTCACATAATACTCAGTGTCCATAACCACCACCGCTCCCCCTTTATCAGCGAACATAATAACAATATCTGTATTGTTTCTGAGTTGTGTAAGTGCAATTTGTTCCTTCCTAGACATATTGTGCCTCATAGTATCCGCAGAACCCAAATTGAAGTGTATATCCTTGATGACTGCCTGCTGGAAAACCGCTACATGTTTATCCATAGGTGGGTTAAATGTAGATTTATGGAATCTGAAATCAGATGATCTTTGAGAATTATCAATTTGATCCTGTTGTTTAAAAAAGAGTTTAAGGTTAATTTTTCTGCAAAAGTCTATTGTGTCAGAAACAAAGGATACTTTCGTCAATAAAAAAACCAGGTATAAAACCAAGGCCTTTATTCAATAGGGAATATTGATCATCAGTCAAGACATGTTTGGAAATGTTTAAAACATTATTACATAGATTATTCACTTCACTATTGACAAAAACAGCTCTTCTAAGTTTGTTGCCCCTGTGCATCCTACCGGCCCTGTGTTTTTTCCCCCTAAAGGGACCTCAGTCCTTCTGCCCCTTTTGGCATTTGGGGAATCACCAGTATTGGGTATCTCCGTATCTGTGGCTGAGGATTCATCACCAGAACTGATATAATTGGACCCTTTCTTTTTAAGAATGGATCTTGGTCTCTTTCTACGTATAGAGGAACCATTCTTAGTGCCATAAGCAAACCTCACACCCCTTTGTGATTCAAATTGTTTGCCCTTGTCATAATCATCTTTGTCCCGGGCAAATTTGTGCAATTTCTTATTCTTAAGACTATTCTCCAAAGTTGAAATTTCTTTAGATAATTTGCTTAGACTTCCCTGAAAACTAGTATCTTGCTCAAACTGTTTAAGACTGTTACATGTTTGTTCCACTTCATTAATATTGCTCTGTATTGTTCTCTCATAGAAAGAGGCTAGAATGTTAACTCTAGTCATGGCAGCATCCTGTTGTGCTTGTTGCCAGTCTTTCAACAGAGTTTCATCCGGTGTGCCCACTAGTGGTTGGATTTTACATCTCAATCCTCTAGGGGATATATTCTGTGCTTGATATGCCTTAAACAATTTGTTGTGCCAAATGTTTGTTCTGAGCATCTTAATTTGTTTACCTAATTTGAAAAATAAGTTTTCGCAACCTTCAACTGGATCAGTAGTCACCAAGTTATCCAATTCCGTATGTTCAGTACCTATACCAAAAATTTTCAGATCATCCTTGTCGGAGCATAGACCAGAAAGCAATTTGTTAAGATCCATGACAATAAGTTGCAGCAAACCAGATAAACAATTGTGAAGTGGATTATAACAGAAATACTAGGGGTTGACTAAGCAAATGTATTCCAAAACCAAATAGTTAATTTGAATCACAAAGGAGCTGAGGTTGCAAATAGAACTATGTACATAAGAGATGGTAAACTCAAATAAATTGACAAAAGATATTCAGCCAATCTTATTGAATGAAAGCCCAGTCTGGATAAATGTAGAAAAATGTATATTAAAAATATACCTATATTATTATTCAGAAGGGCAAACTCTAATAGCTATCTGGCCCTATAGTATAGAAGTCAAATGCTATCTGTTGTCAATATCCTATAATGAATCATAAAGTACTAAGTCTAATAGAAAACAAGCCATATTGTGTATACATCAAATAATGTCAATGGCCAAAATATAATGATAAACCATACAGGTTATATCAAGATAATTAGGGAAAAAAATGTAAATGCTTGGGGTGATATTATATATCTATCCTGGAAAAATATATGTTATGAAACCAACAGAGAGCTTCCCATAAATATTAGAAATCCTAAATGGCAGATATTAAGTTCAACAAGCAACAATTATAGATGGAATACCCCAAAATGGAATTGTATTAAGCATGTAGTTACTGTGGTTAACAGAACACATAAATATGAAAATTGCTGTCCAAAATGTGGTTGACCTGAGAGTAACTGAACCCAATCAATATCAACCTGATAAGACTAACCTCGGCCAATATTAATCCGATAAGTCAAGTTAGACATAAATATGGCAATATATAATCCCACAAATATATAGCCCAACAGAAGCAAAATGCTAAAAGGACATGAGAGGCCAGTAGACACAAGTATTAATAACAGACTATAATTGTCCTATAAGAATATCCCATAAAATCCAGGGATGATACTATCCACAGTTATATATGACCACGAATTCTGTGCATAATCAAAAAATGCTTTTGTATAGAAAACAATATTTAACCAGCACAATTGCTGTAAAGCTAGTATGTATAAATGTGGTCCGTAAGAATAATATAAGAATAGTAAGGCTGTTACAAATATAAATCCTAAGGTCAAATACAGCTTAATATCCTGCTACTGTGACTTATAAATCGCAATCAAATATAGGTACATACAAAGAAGCTTTTATATAGAAAATGGTATTTAACCAGCATAAATGCTATAAAACTAGTTAGTATAGATGTAGCCCATAAGAAAATTATAGGAATAATAAGGCTGTTGCATATATAAATCCTAATACAGCTTAATATCCTGTTGCTGTGACTTATAAGTCGCAATCAAATATTGGAGAAAAATTATGCATATGTATAGAGAAAATATATTTAAGATTTATGCAATAATTATTCATGCAAATTCAGTCACTGTTTACACTGTGCTCCAACAGTTCCCTTGATCGAATGTTCAATACAGCGACAAAAAGTGTGCACCAAAAAGCCCAATCAGTCTATAAAGTCCTTGGTTGCAAAAATATACATAAAAACCCAATGAGGATTCACATAAGTCCTTAATCCAAATGATCGCGATGTTTCAAATGGCAGCGTTGCCCCAATGCATCTAATAATTGTATACGCAGAACATAGAATTATGTACCAATATCGATATCACGCCAATGTAACCCAATGTTGAAAAATACAGCCAAATGATGTTCACAATATCCTGGCGACCAACTGTAGATAATTTAAATAAAGCGTTAGCCTCAGTGACCCTTGGACAACACAGCCAAATTCAAAAAAGGTGAAAATGTACTCGCAGTCACATATAGAATTATGTAACAATAGCGATATCACGCCAATGTAGCACAATGTTGAAACATACAGCCAAATAATGTTCCCAATGTCCTGGCAACCAACTGTAGATGGTTTAAATAAAGCATTAGCCTCAGCGACCCTAGGACAACATAGCCAAATTCAAAAAGGGTGAAAATGTACTCGCAGCCACGTGTATATAAAAACGGAAAGACACATAGCCTTACTGCATCCCAAATACTCACAGTACATCCTTAGCGAACATGATAATTCGAAAGGAAGCAGCCAAAAGCCAATACTTTAAACAATGAACAGTAACCTGGATGCCATAAATCCAATAGTGTCTATAGCGAACAATCCTCAGCAGCAGACACAAAAGATGGCTACCCGACTGGTAGATCCCCCAAATGCCAACAGCCAGCGAAAAACAGAAAGCAATGTAGTGTTGAGGAGCTAGCAAGTTAGGCAGGTGCACGGCAAGTGTGCTAAGTAGACCCAAAAAAGAAAAACTGCCAGCACCAAGGAAGATCCAAAATAGGTTTATTAAAGACTGAAACTAGACCGGTTTCAGCAACAAGGCTTTCTTCAGTAGTGCAGTGAGCAAAAGCAATTCAGCATCATCTTATATAATATTAATTAGTAGATTTATGTGACATCACTTCCTGAGAATTCAATACAATGGAAAATAAGGCATAAAATAATAAGTATTGGTTATACAAATGCTTTATCATAGCTGTATGTAACATATCTCAAATGTAAGAGAAAATATAAGAAAATATAGTTAGCTGGTATACCCATAACTATAAGCAATAAAAATACAAAAAGATATATACAGACCCAAACCACAAATCTGTACATTAAATGTCTGTTATTGGATACCATCCACAAAAACCTGTGAGCTGGGATGCAAAATTGTTAGTTATATAACTTAATAAAGTGATAAACATACATACACAATGCGAATAAATTTAGGTTATAATTTGATTATGATCCAATTCCACGTGCACTACCAGCATATGCAAGATCTGAACAGCCCTCAGCTCAGGTATGCTAATCACCCCATGCACAGTACTGCACCATGCAAATGAAGGTACATAGTGATTCATTAAGTGGTGCAGGAGGAGCGTAAGCCTACAGAAATTTAAACAAAAAAAAAACAGTTTACATTTTGCCAAGCAGAACATCGGAGCTATGAAAGCGGACCAGACTCATATATTACAAAGTTAACATATGCCAATGGCTAAATATATAGCCCATGGCATTAGAAAAGATGCACAACACCTAAAAAACAACATTTAATGTCATGTCCACAGTAACACAAAGTACAACCGCAGGGCATGTGTGCGCAAACGGGAACACAAGGAAAATATATACAAATGTCATAAAATCGCAATGTAATACAAATCATGATTTCAACATAATACTCAATGGTATGCTTGGTACACCACAACCAAGCTGCAAGGGTTGTTAAGGGTCTGTGACAATGTTTGGCGCGGTAACTATGCATTAGTAGTCAATGCTATGCAAATGAGGCAAGTAATAGTGAATCGCAAATGTCCTGCCCAACTAAGGATGTACCATACGGCGCAGCACTACAACACCGAGGAGTGGTTTGGAGGTATACATGACATCAGCAGTGGGGTGTGCCACTGTAGCTGTAAGCACATTGGAGCAATGAAAATCCGGGCTGCCCATTGCTAAGCAAAGCCGCAGGATAGGGGTGGAGATGTAGGTATAGCATTGTTTAGCTGAGAGCACACATGGTGCCTGAGAGCGCATGTGTACATGGATGAAAACATGCCCGAAACCCGGTAACTGGATGCACGTGCCGCGCACCACAGCTGAAACTGGAAGGTTAGGGGAAGTAAATAAGGAAATGCTGCAGTAGGGTAATTGGAGTACAACTGAGCAATTAACACCTATTAACTCACAGTGGGCAATTGATGGCAGCTAGCAAGTCTGCTCGCAGCAACCTGCAGAACAGGATAGGGGAGGTGTCAGATTGGAAAGAAAAAAGAACTGTCACTGCAGAGCAAAGCAAACCTGCAGTAGATTGGCCATAGAACACATCATGCAAGATAAGCCAGGTTTTGTAAAGTACAAAAGAAAGCAGGCTGCTAGATGCATGCCAGAAAATGGGAGGGGAAATGTTAAGAAATGTTAAGGGAAGGGCAAGAGGTAATCCACGGCAGCTAAATGTAATTCAACACCAAAGGCACCACAATAGCAGTACCTGTGGTAAAACACATAAGATACCATGTAGATCCGATTGTAAATACACATCCTATGACATCATCAGTGTTCAAAGCACAATAGTATAAAGTGTGAAGGCACCTCACACACACCTGTGTATTCCCAAACACTGCACCATCGATGTAAACAGATGAGGAAATTTTACAATGTACATGTTGGGAGCTGCCATATCTGTGATTCATCACCATGTGTTAGAGACTGAAGGTGTTATGGAGGATGATGCTGACAACCACCGCAGGCCCTGGAGGAGGAGAAGAGTGTTCAGACCAAAGGTAACCTACCAGGGGCTACATGATCTGGAGATAGTAGAGCATTACAGGGTGGACAAGGACATCTTACAGCAAATAGTTGAGCTGTGCCGGCCACGCCAGAGATCCAGAAACAACAGAGGGGAGCCCATCCCAGTGGACAAGAAGGTATGTGTAAGCTTGAGAATACTAGCCACAGGTACCTTTCAAAGGCCAACTGGAGGTATAATGGGGATCTCACAGGCATCAGCATCCAGGGTACTACACCAGTACCTGGATGCCATGTTACCACATGCCAATGAGCATATATACTTCCCCCGAACTCAGGAGGAGTTGGCCAGCAATATGCATCTCTCCCACCATGTGGCACACTACCCGGAGGTACTGGGTGCGATAGACTGCACGCATATACATATCAAGTCACCACCCAGTGAGCATGGTAGGCACTACATTAAACCGCAAGGGATACCACTCCATCAACTGCCAGGTCATGTGCAATGCCCAGGGCATTATCATGGATGTGTGTGTGCTGGTAGCCCTGGAAGCTACCATGACTCCCACATCTGGCATGCCTCACAGCTGTATCAGGTATTTGTCAAGGGGGACATCCCATATGGCCACCTTGTGGAGGATGCTGGCTATGCAAATTCAAATCAAAATCCCGTAACAGAACTCGATGAAGGCTGTCCCACAAAAAACGTCACTATCAAACAAACTCTTCAGTCCAGTGTTGTAATTCACGAAGATTTAATAAAAACATAGCAAGATAAAATACACAAGTTAAGCGCTTTCATTTCATCAAGCAACGGAAACTTCTTCAGAACAAACTAATCAACAATCTACCACTCATATATAATATGTAGTTAATTAGTCTAATTAAACTTTTAATTCACTTCCCAAACAAATTTAAAGGAATATAGTGGTGTGATTATTATTGCTTAAAACATGCAATTCATGTGTTTAACTGGCTATGCACTGGAGCCATGGATGATGATTCCCATCAGAAACGCACACACACCCATGCAAGAACGCCATAATGAGGCACACGCACAAACCAGAATCATCATAGAGCGCCTGTCTGTGATGCTGAAATCACAGTTCCATTGCTGGACATATCTGGTGGAGCCTTGCAGTACTCTCCAGGCACGTGTGCTCACATTTTCATAGTATGTGCCATGTTACATAATATGATCCTGCGGAAACAGCTGCAGCAGGGACATAATGGTGAAGGCCCTCACAGCCCACCGCAATTGCCAGGGCCATCACAGGCACAGAGGGATTCAGACCATGAACACGCTGTGCCAGCCCCAGTAGCAGATGGAGGCATGCCCAATATGCCTACACCTTGGCAAAGAGGGAACGTATAGAACATACGCTGACAGTGTAGGCCCCTACGGACTGACACACCTCTCCACTTGCACACACAGTAAACGGGATGGCACACACACACGACTACCTGTAAATTGTAATGTATAGGTGGCCTACTGTGTGAATCCTACATAGGCAGCCCTCAACCATTGCACACAAAACAGCTATTGGAACAAGGAAAGTCAACACCTGAACAGTACATGCACCTAACAGCATATGTTGATGTATAGGTTTCTAGGTACATCGGTAGGTACATGCCCGATTGTCAAAAGCCAGTCATCAGCTGAGGCAAACAGTGTCTGCTGTCACCACCACATCGATTAACCAACTGTACCTCAGTGGAGCAAAGCTAATTGCAGGATCCATGTGTGTAATCACTGTTCCCCACACACTCTGCATGGATTCCCTGGTGTGTTAATGAGGGGCTCCATATAATGTAATCAAGGATGTAGTGGCAAAGCATGGGGAGTACCCATGGCAGGTATCTGTCACCCCAGCATGCTCCACCTATGGTTGTGTGAAGGTGTAGCACATTATAGTGTGTGGCTCACTGTGACATAGATTCCCACTGCTGGAGCACATCCATTAAACATCACTTGGACATACCATTAATAAGTCTCATCCATATGTAAACTAACTGAGTTACACATTTGATTGCAGTATGGAGTAACAGCCATAGTACAGTCCACGTACAAAACACTATAACACATGTACAAATCCCAGATGCCCAAGTGGTAAAGGCACTGACTGTCGTGCATGTTCCCGGTACCACGTCCTGCAAGGGCCGTTACGTAATCCCGAAGGCACGAATAATGGATGTTGGATGCAGGTCATCAGATCAGGTTTAGCACATGTTAGCGGGTTTATGCAATGGCAAGTGCTGGTAAGCGTCGTTTAAACATGACTATACGGATATGCGTGAAACAGGGTTAAGCTTTGCTGAATATCGCACAGATCACAGTCAGCAATGTCCAGAACAGGTGAAACTAGCATTATTCACCCCTTTACTAATAGTGCCTGCTCTGAAAGGTAAAACGACCACTGCCAGGAGTAGAATACGCAATCATGTACACAATCACCTAACACTAAGCTACCCGAGATGTAGCAACGGCAGGTGTGTATTGTGATGGGTTAAAACACAAACATGCGGAGTTCAGGAAACAGTATACACCACCGTGTACACAACAAAAGGTGTGTTCACTCTCCCTTTCACTCACTCTCTCTCTCTCTCTCTATCTATATATATATATATATATATATATATATATATATATATATATATATATATCATAGAGATAGAAAGGGTGATAGAGAGATATATGTCAATATATACGGATTCACCTATATCTGCAAATATATAGATAGGTCAACGACATGTACACAACCATGGAGGTATAAATAAATAGGATACTGCCAACTACCCGAATGTTTTACATACTGACACGCGTAATCATGAGGCTTAAAGACCGAAAGACCACAGTACCGGAACACTAGAACCGTGAGTAATATTATCACGATGTTAAGGGACATTTAGTTATCGCTGCTGGTGCTGCGGTCCAGGTAGGTACTGTGTTCAAGTGTGTTTCTGATTGCTGTAGTCTGAGTAAGTGTGTGTTGAGGGTGCCGTATGTGTTACCATGGGACTGTAATGTGTGTGTGTTTGCATCATGTTTCTGTTAGTGCTAACTCGGAGGTAGATCATTACAGTAGGTGTGGTCATAGTTGGTCGTAGGCATATGGTTACCACCTGTCCCACTTTAAGAGGGACAGCCCCTCCTTGGGCAGTTGTGTCCTGACAACAAATATTAAAAAGGGCAAATGTCCAAGATTGTAGGACATAATTATGTCCCATATATTATGTAGTAGTTGCATTAAATAGTTATTCCTGTATCTAAAATACATAAATGTTACAAGAAACATGATAAGTAGCTAAAGTGCTACAAGAATAAGTATGTCTTTAGGTTAAAAGTACGTTTTATCCTGTGTACTGACCATGGGTATGTGTCGGCCTGTAAACACCGATGTGTGTCCTACAAATGTCGCACTATGGCCATTTGAAAAGGTGGCAACCCAAGCCAAAGAGGTTCAGTCACCAACACAACTGCAATGAGTGAAAATATCTGTGACAGAAATACATGAGACAGCTGTCATTTAACAACATTCCCTTACATATCGATGTATTTCCAGAGGGATTGAAGTATCAACCTCACCTGCATGCTATATAGGAACCAATTAACAATGGCTCAATGTATAAGCCTGCAACAACCATAGTTTTAGTCTACTAAATGATAGGTCTTCAATTAGGAAGGAGCTCACACACACATATGGAATATGTAGGAATGCAGTCCCCACAAACCTGTATATGCTATGTACACCCACCTACATCTCCCCCACACCTGAAACAATTGCAATACAGACTGTAATAACATCACAAACATCCACTCACTCAATTACATCTGCAGAAGCGTTAACATACCTTGTGAGAGACACACTTGTAATGGCACCATGTGAAATTGTAGCTGTTGCATAATGAAACAGATGGCGATGTTACAGGTTTTGTTTGCAATAGTCCCTTATCAGACGGTTGAGATGACAGGTACACTCACATGTAGAACCACATACTCTAGCCATCACACACAATCCACGGGGGACATGAATTCAAAATATCCGTGTCTCTGCAAATAGCAGTTGCAATTCCTCACAACAAAACACATACAGGCCGTCTCCCTTGAAGGTAGGGCAAAAGGGCAATGCCCAAGTGGAGTATTCAATTATACCCCACTGTTGCTGTGTAATTGGCGAATGGAGTAGCTGCACAGCTGATACACATGTAATAATTTACTCAGTAACACCAACTGGTGGCAGGATACTACATGTTACAGGTATCTACGTATATAAGGATGCCTTGTCATACATTCAAACTGTATGCTCATACCATAGAACTGTTTAAACAAGAAACGTGAAAGAAAGATATTTACGAAGACTCGGAACGCTAACACAGTATGTAGAAAACTCAGTATGTTAGTGTATGTAGAGCCTGTTCTGTATTAATGAAAGTGTACGCAATGCATAAAGTGGGAAAAGGTATTATGTAGTGATGTCTTGTTGAGCATAGTAACGCTTATAGAAATTGTGTGTCCTGCTGTGGGCCACAAGGTAAACATCTCATACACCACAAGTGATGCTACATGAGGGCTTTAAACACAACAATTCCACACCACCTGTTGTCAGTGGTAGGGTTTGTCTAACAAGTACGTGCCATAACAGGGGGTAGTATATGTTGCTATACTGTCACAGTAGGCATGTGTATGGGCATATAACAAAAATAACATGCCTAAGGTGGTCCTGCTGTGCAAGCATGCTTTGTATTATGGGATAATGTTTAAAATATGTGTAATGTACAGTATTGTAGGTAGATATGTCAGATATTTTACACAGCATAACTGTTATATCATGCAAACAAAAGGTATGTCTATTGGCATGTACAATACACAATAACAGGATACATATGGCTTGTAGTCACGGGACAGTGTGACAGCATGATAGCTAATTGAAATGGAAGAGCTACTCAATTATCTATGCACAAAGGACATGTAATAGCTTCACATGTTCATAGTTAGTTACTATGCTGTCTGGCCAAGTCCATTTGTAAGCCCAACTACAGTGTTTTCACCGGCAGCACCTCCCTAGGGTACTGTCCTGTGTCTGTGAACAGCAGAGCCATTTGTTACCTGCACCTATGTACAGTACAGCCACTGCAGTGATCCCTGGCATACATGTATGTCACCCATCCACCCATCGAGGTATCTCATGAAGAGTGCTAGTGAGGGTCCCTGCTTGATGTGCATAGGAATCATGTTCCTCAAGCACGTCCCACTCATTGTTGCATTTGTGTACATATCCCTGAGCATGTTGCTCTCAGTGGCTTTTGCTTATGTTGCTTATGTGGAGTATATCCATCAATATTGTTGTGGACATGGGCCCTGTATGTTAAGCAGAGGTCACCCCCTGAGTATGCAGTATGCAAATGTGTAATGTTGAGGTGTCTGTATTCGTGCTGCATATGTCATCTTTTATAGGTCAATAATCCCCATGGTGTGTTAATGTTGTGGTATGTAAAGCCGTTGCTGTTCTGTAAGGTACACCCCAAAAGGGGTGTTGTACCCTTGAATGTGTTTCATACGTCAGGAGTATAGAGCTACAATGGGTGCCTTTGTTCCAGCTACAAACCCATTACAGATTAGGGTGGCCACGTAGAAGGATATCCACACCACATTGGCAACATGGTTATCAAAGGAGTGGGTGCTATATACGTGTGTACTAAGATCCCGTATAATGTCACATGTATGTAGGGGACTACCACCTATGTGATAGTCAGTGGGTGATTGGTGTAATCCAAAGGGGATGTCTATGCACCTTGTGTCATGCAGCTTGAGGCCATGTTATCGACACCAGGTATCCATCACAGTGACACCCTTATGGAGGGTGTCTGTATCATCTGGTGGATCAATCATGGCTCCTTGTTTGCAGTCGTCTGGAAACCTATTCAGGGAAAGTCCCTCTGTGCTAGCCTGTACCTCAGGGAAGCATACACCGAACATGAGGGGCCCTATGACCGAGGACTAGGGTATGCCAAGTGTAACTGAATTACAGTAAGTACTACGGTATGCTACCCTCACTGTGTGGGTCCTGTCTGAGAGCCACTTTGTATAACATCTCGAGATGTAGGGGTCGATGTGCAGGGGGATGTGTATGTTGTCAATATCAGAATGGAGAACGGTGCTGAAAGCCAATGAGAGGACAAGGTAGGCTGTGTGGACCCCCTTACCGTCATCAACTACCCTGATAACTGTATCAAAGGATTCCACCAGGTGTTGGAGCCATGGTCTGGCCCTAACAAATTCAACCTGGGTGGTATCAAAGGTCTGGAGCCCACCAATGTCTCTATGAATGACTTCCATGATGATGTGCCACATAGCCTTGCAGAACAGTCCAGTCAGGCGTATAGGGCAATAGTCCCTCTGGCCCATAGTGTCGTCACCTGTGTGGAGTGTGATAACTGTTGCTGTGCACCATTCAGGGGCCACAATGCCTGATACAAGGCTATTAGTGAATCTGGTTGCCACGTGGGGAGCCATGTCATTCTGAGGTTTGTGTAAATCGCAGCCTGGGATGTTGGATGGTCACCTGGAGTCTGTGTTCCAGGCCTTAGAGTGTGCAGGTTGGAACTGCGTAGTTGTGACTGCAGGGACTCTGTATTGTTCCTGTATAGATATTGGCCCTCTAGGGAGTGAGAGGGGTGTAAAGTTAGCATTGAACCTATCTGCCAGGATGTTGCCAATATCAGTCGGTTCTGTAATGTTCCTGCCTAACGGTCGTATGTCAGAGCAGATGTGGGTATTGCCATCGAGTACTGACATACCCCCATAACGCTTGTGGTAGTCCTTGGAATGTGTCGCAGTAATGTTTATGTAGCTAGCTTTGGAGGATGTGATAAGGGATCCCAGATTCCTACTGAGGCTGACCAGGGAGCTACCCCACCCGTGGGATTGTACTCCACTTTGCAACAGTCTCCACCTTTTGTTGTACATTATGTCCATGGAACTGGACCCCCAGAGTGGTGTCTGTTATCTGGTGGGTACCTTCATGGCTCTGTTTGGGATAGCATGATCCATGCAGTCGTGTAAGTGCTAATGAAGTGCAGTGGTGTATGTTTCAGCATTTGTAACTACATTGTCCATCTGCACTGGTGTCATGACGTTTACTACCACTGTCATAAGACTTCTGAAGTAGGCCTTGTAGAAATCTTGTACTGTGTATTCCGTGAAGGGTGCGGTGCCGGGGTGTGGATAACAAGGGTGATTAGCATACATTTGGAAACTACCAACAAGGGGACAACCACAGGTGTGGAACACCAGTCACATGTTGGTAATGTCCATGTCTAGGATATTGTTGGCCTTGGTGGTGGTTTGTATAGCTTGATCCAGCCAATTGGAGGTTATGAATCCCAGAAAGCGTTGGCCTAATGTGTCGGTACATGAGTAGGTGTCCCAGTTAAGTGTGGGGTAGTGTCAGTCTCACATCAGTAGTTCCTGTCTGAACCCTACTGTCCAGTACACCAAGAAATGAGGGCCTGTAACTGTGGGGTATGGTGTAGAATCCGTAGCAAGTTACAATGTTTATAGCAGTTCTGGCCACAGTTAGTTGCACGTGGATTACCTCTGATGCATTGTGCTAGGTAACCAGCCTGGAGGTGTGTACATCCTTGTGAAATATGGACACACCTCAGCCGTGGGTGTTCCGGTCTTGGTTACATGACTGAAAGGTGTGGTCTGTGCATAACCTGTCAGTGCAGGTGTGCTCTCTGGAGCCTAGAGGCAGGTCCCAGTCACTGCAGATAAATGGAAGTGGTCCATTATAAGGAGTGCCTCGCCTGAGTGTGTTAGAGATGAAAATGTCAAGCATTCAGTAACATTACCCCAGGTTTTGTTTGCCAGTTCCTGTTCTGGTGGTGAATATGTTATTGGAAACTGTCCAAGACAGGCAGTATAGGAGCAGCAAGAGCCTTACATGTTATCCGTAATCCCAGGGCCGACAGGTGCAGGTCATCTGTGTCAACGCATCGTGTTTTGTTGACCATGTTATTCAAAGCAGACAGATACTGGATGCCTGTGGAATGACAGCAGAAGCATAGGCAACTATTGAAGTGAAACATTCAGTTGTTGTACTGTGGTATCAGTCTGGATGAATGCAGAATGCTTCTCAGGGCTTTGGCGATACCCTCCTGGGCTACAAGACTGGAGAGCTATTGCATGTCCCTGTACATGTAGTCCCGGAAGTTACATCTCAGGGCAGTCACACTAACATGGAGAATGGCAGTCAAATTGTACCTGGTGAGGTGTGGCATGAGTGCATAGGTTATGTTGCAGATCCTGTTACCCGACAGCTAGATGTAAGAGACTATCGCCTTGTGTAGCCTGCTGAGTGGGACATCAGTGTGACCGCCTACAGAGTCACCTATGACTGGTGTTTTGGGTATGTTATAACACCCTATTGGCTGTAGTTGATGGGCACACATGAGTCTGTGGGTATAAGTAATTGCTGTTGTGTTTGGTGAGGGGGGCTGCATTGGGGTTGTGTGTGACACAAACATGTCAGTCATGTCAGTGTCATGATGATTTGCAAAGATAACTGTTCATATGTACTAGATTTAATACAAATGTATGTGCAGCTATATCTCTGTACATCTCTGTGATACTGTCTCCATCATTATGTCTTCCAGATAACGCCTTGTTCACGCCTGCCAGTGTATAGCCACCTGGAGGATGATGCCCTCATACCGTACCTCCATGATAACTATGAGGTATTGTTCAGCCATGTGCCACAGCATGCAGCGTGATGACCTGTGGCAGGAACTTTGCAGGAGGGTTAATGTTGTGGGTGGCCATAACCGCACCTACCAGCAGGTGCGCAGACACTGCACGGACCTGATACGACATGCAAAACAGCATGCCAATGTAATCGCCAGGGAACAAGGTAGAACAGGTGGTGGGCCACCAACCCAGCTCCCACTCACACCTACCGAGGAGCTATTGCACAGCCTGGGGACACCCTCAGAATAGCATCCACAAACACTAGCTACCATCATGGAGGTGGGTGTCTCCCAACCACCGAGCCTGGAGTTGCCTGGTAAGTCACTACTGCACATATAACTATTATATCCCATTTAGTTGTATGTGTCACTGTACAATATGTGATGTAACATCATATTCAAGGTATGTTTACACACATGCCGCATACTATAGTATGCTACCCTGTGTTTGCACACATGTGCATACTATATGCTATTGTACAGGCGAATGTGTTAATATGCACAGTGCACCCTGTAGCTGTCATACAGTCCTGGATAATGATCGAACTGCTGTGTCACCCCTATACAGGTACCTCTGGCATGCCGCAAAGACAGCAGTCTGTTGCAGGTGAGACAGTTATCAGTATCAGGCATGTTAATGCATAGATCTATTTGCCATGTGGCCAGTTAACATATGTACACATAATGTATGGTTCAGTCACGATATACAGGTCACATCTGTCATCAATCACACTGGCTACCCATGTGCAATATATACAAACTAAATGAAACACTGACATGAAACCACAGTATCTGTCATTGCTAGATGTGTGGACAGCTGTGCATACAATGGTGGAGGTGTTGTTCAATGTAGGAATATGTACTATACATTGGAACAACACGTGTGGTATGCAAACAGTACCACACAGTGAGCTGGGATATGGGCAGCCCACAGGATTCACCATTGTGGAATATGCCCCTGCAATGGATGCACACATTGTGATGTGCCGTCTGACATGTCCCAGACATGTAATGTTCCGGGTGCAACATTGTCTCACTATCCCATAAAACATACCGCACATACCAAACATACAACCCTTTGTCTGCATAACCCTGTGGACAGTGATGTATCTGACATCTATGAGTGTATGTCATATGGGTCAACACAGACATGTGAGATAGATGGCCATCACAAACATTTGGCCAACACATGTTCACACATGGCCATGGAGGATAGCCAGAGACATGTAACAACACACAGTAGATGTGATATGTGTAAGCCCTGTTGCACATTGTCCACACATGGTCCAACTATAGCCTTTGTTGAATGGTTATATAGTCGATGTGGAACATTGGACATCCTAAAACCTGTGCACAGCTTGTGGAGGTGTCACTTAATTCGACCATATAAGATGTACTGAACATCATGACTGAGTCACAGCATGAGAGTAGTCACCTGTACAGCTTCCACAGACATAGACACCACATCAGGCCACAGATACCGTACATTTCCCTTGCTGCTGTTGGACATCACTGTCAGCTGTGCACCTCGTGTGTGTGGTACATAAATGTCATGTGGGACATGGTGTATTGACAAGTCTGCCATGTGTGGACATGGTTGCCAGGCAGATAAGACATTTTAGTAGTTGTGACGGGGTGTCATCCATAGGTCTTCCGGTGACCTGTCACATGACACAGCATGGTTTAGTGTGTATACACCTCAGCAACTTGGATCACAATCCACGGTATTTATGTAATGTGTATGCACGCAGTCATTGCTATGCACTGTGTGTGTATCCCACACTGTATCGCAATATAGATGCCTCATGATGCCAGGCAATGGCACAGTATCTGTACTTCACACTGTATAGCAATGTAGATGCCTCATACTACCCTTCATTGCTCATGCACATCTTCTAAAAGTGCATTCTATCTGTAGGGCATATAGACAATACTGCAATGTGATCCCCATTACACTGTTGTACATGTGTCAGGACACAGACATGTATGCATGTCAATTCACACGTCAGCAGATTACATGTCATACTACATGTTAATGTCAAGGTCACATCAGCCATGTGCTACCTGTTATCTGTTAAGGGGTGTGTTTATCTGTTAACCTGTGCTGGTCCACATGGTGTATCACAGGGATGCCTGCTTACTACCATGATTGTGTGAACTGCATGGCTTCTGATATGACACTTGCTTGCTGTTGAGTGCAACCCAGGGATGTATGCTAACTACCACTATTAATGTCTGAGCTGCATGCCGTCTGCTGTATCACATGCATGCTGCATGCCTTCTGTAAAATCACATGCATGGTCTGTCTCTGTGTCTGTGTGTGTGTGTGTGTCTGTGTGTGTGTCTGTGTGTGTGTCTGTGTCTGTCTCTGTGTATATCTGTGCTCATGTCTGTCTATGTGTGCATCTGTGCCTGTCTCTGTATGTCTGTGTGTGTGTGTCTGTGTGTGTGTGTCTGTGTCTGTGTGCCTGTCTATATCTGTGTGTGTCTCTGTCTGTGTGTCTGTCTGTGTGTCTCTGTCTCTGTCTGTGTCTCTATCTCTGTGTGTGTGTCTGTGTCTGTGTCTCTGTTTCTGTCTGTGTGTGTCTGTGTCTCTGTCTCAGTCTGTGTGTGTCTGTGTCTCTGTCTTTGTGTGTGTCTGTGTCTCTGTCACTGTCTGTGTGTGTGTCTCTATTGTAATGTAGAGTCTTTCTTTGCATTCACAGGTGATGTAGGTGTGTTACCCTCCTGCGATCCATCTGATGTTAGTGTCCCCACAGACTCTAGCAGTGATGAACATATGGTTGAGGTACAGGCAGGGTTGTCAGGGGCTGAATCTGTGCCAACGGTTGCCATCCCAGCTATATCCCCCTCTTCCCCGCACACAGTTCTCATGCCAACACATACCCCATCACCAGTGGCCATAGAGGAAGAACAGTCAGTGTGTGTTAGCTTGGAACAGGAATGTATGGTGGCTACAGAAGGTGTGTCTTCACACCATGGTGTCAGTGTAATGACTGCAGATGTGCCACACAGGCATGTGGCCAGTGCTGCTCATAGGAGGACCTCTGGCAGACATTCACCTGAAGGACAGAGCCAAGCAGCTAGTGAGACCAGACGCATGTTTCAGACTGTAATGGTGGCACAGGCACTTGCTGAATGGCAGAACAGAAAAGGACAGAGGCTTCAGAGGGCTGCTATCCATTCTTTAAATGACAACACCCAGGCATTGGCAAATGCTCAACAGCAGATTGCTGATGTTCTGGACAGGCGATTGGGTGACATGGTTGGAATCCTTGACCATGGCAAGGCAATCCACGAGAGTGAGCTATCTGTGCTGGAACATCTGGTAGGAGTGAGGCATAGGCCACGTGGACGTAAGCCAGTTACACCACCTGGTGCAGGTCAATGTGAATGAGCTACCTCACATGCCTGCTCCCATAGTACTAGTAGCAGTAGCAGTGCAGCTGGTGCTGCGCTCTCCACACCAAGACACAGCAGGCCATGTGGACATGGACCTGGATGTTCCCAGTGGGGACACGGTTCCAGTGGACATGTATCATTGGACAGTAGCCAATCTGTACCTCTGCCTGGTAGTGCCCGTGCAACCCCTAGCAGTCACAGGTCACATGGCTGGACACAGTGAGCTGTACATCCTGGTCTGTAAAATCTGGAGCTGTTAATAATACCCCTGTGTAGGCAGGACACATGGCAGAACTGTGTGCACACATACACGCACACAGCAGAAACATCTGTAGGGTACCGCAAGACCCACATGCATAACAATCACACATGTCCGATCAGATCACTGGCCCTAACCCACTCACATGATGTCATCCACTTTTGCAGCCTATGCCTCTGGCAAACATTATCACCCTGTGCATATTATGATGCCTGTGCAGCATCCCTGTATCCACACCATCGGTGCAGGGACATGCTCATATGGTCTGATGCACAGGGTGAACAGCATAGTGGGATAAGTGTATATTACATTTGTCGTGTACTGTTGACACGCACCAGACATTCCATGTAGTACAGGTTTAGAATGCATTGTTATATGTTCACAGTATGTGTCTTGGTAACAAAAGTAAAAGCATGTTAGTAATTATGCCCTGCTTCCCTCCTTAAGGTCTAATTGCATGTGCCATTATGTTACAGTGTTTGCAGTTAGAATGCATTGTTGTATGTTCACAGTATGTGTCTGGGTAACAACAGTAACAGCATGTTGGTAATGATGCCCTGCTTCCCTCCTTAAGGTCTTATTGCATGTGCCAATAAGTAACAGTATTTGCAGTTTCCCATGTGTAAATGGGGAGTACTCACAGGCATGTATGGCAATACCAGCATGCTATACGTAGCCTCAACCTCACTGTTAGAAAGGCTACCATTCCACAGATGTCCACACATCTACTGATCCAGAAGCATGTGAGCTGTGTAATAGGCTACAGTGGCTAGAGACGTGTCATCCATACCGGGTCACATCACAGGTACAGTGACATGGTGCAGGGATTTACACAGCGGTCTGGCTGATGTCAAGGGCAGAGGCCAGTTGATAGCATGAGGCCTCACTGTGTAGCAGTAATACACTGTCACATTACAGGATGAGAACATGCACAGACATACACAGACACACACAGTAACATGCCCACACTCACGGGGTCAACGACACCATAACGCACATTTGATAGTGTTGAGGTGAGGACCCCTGCCTATGTGGTAATCACCTTCACAGTACTGTGCACCCACATGACGCGACACAGAGACTGAACATGTACAGGTAGGCAGTAAGGCTGAGACAGATGACATTAACAGGGTAGTAGATTGCATCACCATGAGGGGTTAGAGATCCTATCTGTTCTGTATGGTAGCATACACCCTCACTCCATGCACCAGACAGCCATACATACATACATACACACACACACACACACACACACACACACACACACACACACACACACACGCACACACTGTGGAGTCCACAAATGTCATTCACATACAGATAGCTGACATGTGCGTGATACACACACCACCCCTGCCTATGTCTTGCTTTCTACACTGCAGTATGTACAGATCTCTACAACAGTGTACAGGGGTGTGAAACAATTGGGATGTATTCCCCACCATACGTGGCATATATGGTCACACAAACAAACACACATGACAGTACTGTGAATCATACACCTGCTATATGATGATAGGTCTGACAGACATGCAGCAGTATTGGCCGCATTATTTGTACCGACGTTACCTTCAGCACTTGTGCTGCTATATGCACATGGGAGGACATAAGTGTTACAGGTGTCAAGTGATTTACAGTCAGTGACACCATGATCGCTGTGTAGGTTGTATGTCTTCACCTTCAAGTAACAGTAACATAGCATACTGTTTGCACATTTTATGGTAGGACAGCTTGTGACACAGCTGTGAGCTGCCTTCAGCAAACATCCATCTGCAAAGGTGGACCACCACTTTATGTACACACATCCATCCATACCTGATGTACATCCTACCGTACTGTCAGTATTTCACCATATACAGGTGTCAATGATGGGGCTGCATTGCAACTGCATGTTGTAGTTAGACACAGATGAACTGCATACATCGGCTACTGCACATGCATGGTAGCTGTATGCACACCACTACATGTACATGTGTGTTGGTCCTACATTCCTGTCATGTAGCCATGCTTGTATGCATTGCAATTGGTGGACATGTGTGATGACATACATGACACATGGACTGTTGTATGATATGATAGTTGTCATGGGTAACTAGTACAGAGGGAATGTTACCTCAGTCAACATTGCTACCTTATGTACTGCTAGCATTCCACAGCCATGGACCTACCTTCCATGTGCATGCATGTGATTGCTGTAGCCACTTGTCTGCACGAAGGACAGCAAAAGCTATGCTATGTACATATGTGTTGTGTATGTGTGTATGTGTGTGGACCATGTACATATCAATGGCAATTACATGTATGTCATATCCAAACATGGGTGTTTTTTGGTGTATAGCAACAGTTATCTGTTACAGCTGTATAAGACCCACGGCCCCTGTTATGTGTAGAGCTGACCTGGTTATGAACAGTGGTATCATTGCATTGCATAACACATGATGGAACCCTATCAGTACATGTGTAGTCTGCACAGTTGCTGTAGACCTATGTATAGTCCACTGGTGATGAGTAACATGGTGTTGTACTAATGTATGGATGTGTGTTGCTGGTCCAAGGATATGGTGATGTCTGAGGGCTACATAGTAGAATGCGGCATTTACCACTGTGATCTGCACCTGAGACATCTGTGATGGCTCTTGAATGTGTACTGGTCAGTACATGTCAGTGACCTTCATGTACATTGCGACACTAACACCTGGAGCAGTCTGTCATGGTTTTATGGCCCACATGTCTGTATCTGAGGTATACGGTGGAAGTGCTATTGTGCAAAACAGTGCCATATGCCAGGTGTTCCTCACTGCAGAGATGTCCGTATTCCCCATTGTTGGATCTGGATTGTTAGCTGTGATTACGAACGCTACATATCTATCACTGATGACCGGTGTCAGATATATGTAGTGCAGCATTCGTGCTAACAATGTTCACTATCGACACACTGTGCCCTTCCATGTTTAGAATCCATGTGCATACAAGACAGCCCTTCACTACTACTAAGTGTGTGAGCATGCTCAGTACGCCGTTGTGTAGATGGACACATAGTACATTCCAAACGGACGTGTGCTACTAAGTGTGTGAGCATGCCCAGTGACACCTTGTGTTGGTTATGTGCCTCTGTGTATGGGCATGACCATTGTAATTCTGTATAGCGATAGTGGTCATCCAGGCAACAGATGTCCATACCCCACGAAAGGATGGATTCCTACATTGAACACACTGGTTGACTGTCTTGAAAGGTGTACTGTCTGTGGCACGTCTCGTATCTATGTAGTGTTGTAATAGTGCTCCATAGAAAGGCAGTTGCCCCGCTCACACCACTGCCGTGTGTTTGGCTCCATCTTCTTTGGGACAGTAATATGCTTTTAGACTGCTCACACTCCATACAATCCCTATCGGTGTTTGTTCCATTCTTGATGATGTCATCCACCTAGATGTATGCCTGTGGGAGTGCTGTGTTTTAGTAATCTCGGTAGCGCATTCTGTAACTGCGTAATGCTGTAGTGTGATAAGGTAGTTAGGTGTATGTTTGAATCCTAGCCCTGCCAGGTGTGTGTGTGTGCTTCCAACAGCCTGGGGACAGAGTAATGCTTTTAGACTGCTCACTCCCCATACATTACCTATCGGCGTTTTTGTGTTTTCTGACGATGTCATCCACATAGACGTATGCCACTTGGAGTGCTGTGCTGCAGTAATCTCAATAGCGTGTTCTGTAACTGCGTAATGCTGTAGTGTGATAATGTAATTAAGTGTATCTTCAAATCCCAGCCCTGCCAAGTGTGTGTGTTTCCATCTGCCTGGGGACAGAGTAATGCTTTTAGACTGCTCACTATCAATACATTCCCTATCAGCGTCTTTGCCTTTGCTGATGATGTCATCCACCTAGAAGTATGCCTGTGGGAATACTGTGATCCAGTAATCTTGGTAGCAAGTTCTGTAACTGTGTAATGCTGTAGTGTGATAAGGTAGTTAGGTGTATGTTTCAAGCTGCCTGTGGGGAAAAGTAATGCTTTTAGACTGCTCACTCTCCATGCATTCCCTATTGGCGTCTTTGCCTTTGCTGATGATGTCACCCACCTAGAAGTATGCCTCTGGGAGTACTGTGTTCCAATAATCTCGGTAGCACATTCTGTAACTGTGTAATGCTTTAGTGTGATAAGGTAGTTAGGTGTATGTTTGAATCGCAGCCCTGCCAAGTGTGTTTGTGTATGTTTCCAGCTGCCTGGGGACAGAGTAATGCTTTTAGACTGCTCACTTTCTATACATTCCCTATCAGCGTCTTTGCCTTTGCTGATGATGTCACCTACCTAGAAGTATTCCTCTGGGAGTGCTGTGTTCCAATAATCTCAGTAGCGCGTTCTGTAACTGCCTAATGCTGTAGTGTGATAGAAAAGGCAGGTAGGTGTTCGATTCCATATCATGACAGGTGTGTGTGTGTTTGGCAGACATTTTCTATGTGTTTGTACCTGTGAGTGGCTAGTTCCAGGATGTGTTGTGTGTGTTTTGTTGCATCCCTATATAGTGTCCACAAATGTCACAATTGGCCAAGAGACTGGGCTGTCAATACATACACATACAATCACCAGTAGGTCTGGTGGGTAAATGTCAGCAGCCCTACTCTTACCCTTACTACCATCTGACTCATGTGATGCAACGTAACACACTTGCCTTGATAGTAACACCACTACATAATGCAGGTGGCACATGTGGTTTCCCTTTCATTCTTGTCTAATGCTTTGGTGTCATGTGGTCCGCAGTTGTGATGTAAATTCAATATCTACGTCTGTGTATGTATTTGTATATGTGTGTGTGTGTGTGTGTGTGTGTGTGTGTGTGTGTGTGTGTGTGTGTGTGTGTGTGTGTGTGTGCGTATATATATATATAGATAGATAGATAGTTTTATATATACATACATATATATATATATATATATATATGTGTGTGTGTGTGTGTGTGTAGATATTAGCACTATTGAATGTCTGTGCTGGATGATCTGTTCAAGATCACCTTAGATGTATGTATATCTGCCATGGCTAAGTGGTAAACTGCTTTTTCTGTGGTGTAGAGGGTCCTGGGTTCTAGTCATGTAGAGACCGATTATTTTGTTGATGGGAAGAACAAGGGACATCGAATACTGTGATAGTAAGTCACCTTTAGTCAGTTGTGTGCAGATCTGAGCGACAGTAAGCAGTGGTTATAAATTTGGAGGATCAGTATGGGTCATATGATTATGCATGAGAAGACAATACTATGCAAATGAGGTTGACAATAGTGAATCCCGTTTATCCCCAGGGTGTGATGCAGATGCCAAGAGTGTATGTGTGTAGATAGCTGAGTGCAGGACTGGAATGTAGTTGAAGGCATGGGAGGGGTTTTAGGCATACTGTATGTACATTGGAGCCCTGCTCCTCAGGATTACTCCTGCCTTAGTGCGCCTAAGCTAGGGGTGTGTCTATACCTACCTGGTGAAATTGGGAGGAACGACAGCAGTAGTGGAGTAGTCAAGATGAACAGGCTGCACAGACAGGTGATAATTAGCACAATCAGCAGATTACATGGCCAGCCCGCCCATGAACATTACAGTAAAGTGACCAGGCACCATACACACAGGTTTCTCCCACACTCTACACCACCGGTGTATACATGCAGGGACATGTCTCGACACAATCCAACCAAATGAGAAAGGCTGCAGCAGGCTACATGGACCAACATGTGCAAGAGGCTCAGGGTGGTGAGGATGTGAATGCTGCTGAACAACCCTTAGTGATGTGACAGAACACTTTACAGACCCAGGATAACCTACCAGGGGCTACATGGACTCGAGATAATGGATCTCTATGGGTTGGGCAGACAACTCCTACAGCAGCTTGGTGTACTGTGCCAGCCACACCGGACACATCGACAGGCCGAGGGAAACCCATCCCAGTGGATACCAAGGTATGCGTTGGCCTAGGTATACTAGCCACAGGTACATCCCAATGCATAACTGGGGATATATTGGGGATCTCACAGGCATCTGCATCCAGAGTATTGCACCAGTTCACAGTCGCCATGTCACCACGTGCCAGTGAACACGTACATGTCCTCAACACACGTGCTTTGTTGGCCAGCAATATGCGTCTCTCCCACCAAATGGCTGACTACCCTGGGGTACTGGGTGCTATAGCCTGCATGCAAATACACATCAAAGCACCACCCAGTGAGCGGAGTAGGGCCTACAGTCACTGCAGGGGCATACTCTCCAACAGCTAGGTCGTATGCGATGGACAGGGCATTAAACTGAATGTGTGTGCTGTCTACCCTGGAAGCTATGACAATTCCGATATGTGGCATCTGATGCAGCTGTACCACACCTTTGGCAATATGGACATCCCCTACAGTCACATAGTGGGGAATGCTGGGTAACCACTGGAGTCATGGCTGATGACACCCATCAGCAATGCAAACACACCTGAACAACTAAACCATTCTGAGGCACACGCATAGGCAAAACATATCATTGAGCATGTGTTTGGGATGCTGAGGTCACAGTTCTGGTGTCTGGACACATCCGATGGAGTCTTGCAGTATTCACCAGCTACCTGCACACAGATTGTTATGGTATGTGGTATGCTAGACAATCTGATCCTGTGGTAACAGTTGCAGCAGGAACAGCATGGGGCTGGGCCACACAGCCCCCCACCAATGCCAAGGCCTGTACAGGCACAGTGTAACTTGATGGAGGAACTACCTGAGTTGGAACAAGTCAGCGAAAGGAGGCATGCACAGTATGACCTGCCCTTGGCAATGAGGCAACACATGGCATATGCACTAACACAGTAGGTACCCAGGGAATTTCACCCTCTCTGACTCGCACAGACAATACAAGGGATGCCAAACATGACACTACCTGTGCTCAGCCATGTACAGGAAGTGCACTGTGTGCATCCGACATAGGCAACCCTCCAGCACCATCCTCAACTCTGGAACACCCCCATGGTAAGTCAATCAACCTACCAATTGGCAGTTGTATTAGAATGTGTATTTACCTGTAGCCATGGTATGGATGTGAGCATACAAGGGAATTTGGTGGCTGACTGTTAGGGCAGCAGACAGTGCATGTCCATAGTGGCACCATGACATCTGTAGCACAAACCTGGGTCACAGTAGTAGCCAGTAGTGCATAGGGTGCCCTAACCCACTGCAGGTTATGGGCTGAACATCATGTCTGTCCATACAGCCCACACAAGTCTCATACAGCTGGACAGGTGTAGACCACTACAGGGAAATGCTATACAATGGCCTCTGGAGATCCCCAATTGATGACCACAACCCCCACAAACACACACACAGACTACAGCAGGCCAGGCAGTTGGATGCAGATTGTGAAGGCTAGTACGTCTCAAACCACTATGCTGGTTATTCAAGCTAGGATCCAACGTACACTGGTATGCCTCCAACCAGCAATTTAGGTGGGTACACACACTGAAATGGAGTACCTGGCATATCAGTACAGTAGTCACAAATGTGTACAACTGTCAGCTGTGCCCCCCTTCCAACGTACACATGTGAGAGTCAGGTGCGCCACCCCCGGTGCTGTGTAGGACTGTGGATGCAGTTGAATGTCCCCCCACACTGTGCAGAAATGTAGCAACAGTTAATACCACATGACTGTTAGCTACCCTGCAGATACACCATGCCACCTGTCGGTGTACAATGCAGGGGTCGGCACCACAGTACTGACTATACAGACATGTGACACATTCGATCCAGTTCACCATACTGGGCATGCTCAAACACATGACAGTATGATGGTAATGTCAGTCGACAGAATGCGTAACAGTTATACTGGGCATGCTCACACACTGAAACACAGAACGGCCAGGTCTACAAACACCAGTGGTCCGACATATCTGCCAGTACCTTGCTATACTGTTGGATGACTATGCTGTATGGTATGTGTGTGGTACTGTCTATTGTCTGTATATATGCCATGGTGTATTGGCAATTCACATGAGCTGTGTGCGCAGGGTATTGCTACCAACACGTGCAAAGGACGGTTCCTTGCTTTCGTCCAGAACGGTGCCTTTGGATATGGAGTGAGTAAGGCACAGTCCAGCCAGTGGGAGCGGTTGTGCGGGGGGTTGCGCATTGTTAAGCACTACTGACCTCTGGTTACAGCTCCTTATACTTGTTTAGACTCCACATTTCTTTAACAGTGCAATATGCGCATACTGGTAAACAAACACACGTACACCCGGTCACTCACTCAATTGCACGTGCACCGACATTGGTGCTTCCACTTTTCACTCACGCTGGGTGGGCGCGATCCATTGTGATGCCTATTACATCGAACTACAGGATTACAGTATTGGGTATGGCTAAACATTAGGAGACGGCAGGAGTTCGACTGTACGGACTCGGCGGCCTGTCCAGTGACGTCAGCATATGATATGCGTCTTCCTCATACAATCTGCTCCCATCTGGCTGATCCATGGGAACTGATACTCTACAATGGTGACATGTGAATGTGTTTTGGGAAATGCATCTCTCAGCCGGGTCATGCTACCGCATACCTATTGTAGGATTTCCACCTTTTAGATTGTACACATTCTAGGCATAACTCCTTTCCCAGTTTGCATGGGACAGTCCCTCAATAGGCATATGTGTCATGTGACAATACTCTAGCCATAGCTAATGTCCTGATTACAGGAAAATATTATATTTTATGTGTCTGTAATAGTTGCATGTATTGGTTATTGTATACATTACACATCTATATGTTATGTGAAGTAGCATAAGCAACCTGACTGCTGCTAGACTAGGCTTTGATTTGTGCGACTATGTATATGTCTGTACTATGCATGGCTGTAGGTATGTTCTGACTTGGTATGTCTGACATTTCTACAGAGCAGCTCCCACTTTGGCCATTTGGAAAGGTGGCAGCCCTATAGGACCTATATGTAGAGCTGTCACATTTGGCAAGGCAACACATACCCACAGACAGTAGTATACTGACTACTTCACCGGTTTGCATACGTTAAGGTTATTCATGTAGTATTATAGTTGCTACTACTGTTTCCTATAACATGTACCTGTTTCAGATACAGCAATATCATTTTATGACACCACTACACACAATATATGAACTCTTTTCCCGATATCACAGGCCATGTGCCGTAACATTCATTTTGCAGGACACAACTGCCCAGAGTAGAATGTCCCTCGCAAAGGTGGACAGGTGGTCACCCCACACTATTATACTATCATCTACCTACGGTGGTCGGTGGAATATGCGCTTTCCATCACTAGCAGACCTCACATACGAATCTGGAAGAATGAACACTTGTATCAGGGACACTGCATAACACCTTGAAGGACACATTTGGATGATTGGTTCTATTAACCTGACACATTGACAATCACCTGTGTTGAGTTTCCACGCGTAACAGCCATTATCCACATGATATCACAGCCATGACACACCTTTACACATTGCCCTCTCCAGACCGTTAGTGGCCCTACACACATTTTGTACCACCTCGTGTATTATTTACACATGCGAGCCTTTCCAGGTGTTATGGATTACGGCCATTTGCAGGTTACATGTGTAGATGGTCACAACATGAAATACATTTTGTCTGTGGGTAATGTTGATGTAGCAGTTCAGTGATATTATGCCCACTCGTATGACCCTGCCTCTGGTGTGAATAGCGGTGCTCTGCTCACTCTTGGGCAGCTTTATCTGACATACACTTCAAGCACTGTATAATACCTTAGTTGCTCTAGATTCCCTTCACAACCCCCTTTCGGTGTTCATTCTATATATATATATATATATATATATATATATATATATATATATATATATATATATATTTAACTGTTACTTCTTTTCATGTATTTCTTTATTTTATGTCTGTGGATATATATCTATACACACATCTATATAGCTATATATATAAGTTACATCTGAACAAAACAACATACATTTCTTATGCTGGGAGCTGCTTACATATGCGCAGGTGCACTTGCATATCCTTATTGTGAGTTACATATGTTTACTGCCACGTCTTTACGTTTAGGTGTGCCTTATTCATTATGACAGTTCCACTTTGATTGAAGGAATCCGGTTAACATCTCCATGCGAAACACACATTCACCTTTACATGTTTAAATGTTGGCTTTACAGCACAGAGGCATTCATTACACAAGAAAGTGATATGTGCTATAGTCATACTTGAACCGGGAATGCATTTACGTTAGGCGGATGCTCTAACCACTACACTATTGGTGTTCTGCTTCATTTATATGTATACCCATGGTTCATAGCTACCCTAACATATGCCTCACCGCTTCACTTACACAGCAGGCATCCATTCTCCTGCTGGGAAAACCGCAGTACTACACATATGACATTCCCTATTCTCTACTGCTCTGGGCCCATTCTGCATGTCTACTCACTCCAAGGATATTCAGAACTCCAACACTTATAGTCCTGGTACATATGTGTGTTTGATTCTCAGGGTGTTCATGTGCTGGTCTGGGTTTACGCTTGTCCGACTGGTGACCAGTACTGCCCTGTACCTGTTCAAATGTCAGATGTAGCACATGGACAGAGTAGGTCCCAATTTTAGTGTTCTAGCTGTGTTTACAGACGCAGGGGTTTGGGTACCTCTGACCACAATATTGGGTCGGCACTACATAATACAGGGTGGGGGGTGGTTCCACTACATGATACAGGGTGGGGGGCTGTTTCCACCTGTTACCAGCTGTCCGACATTGTGAGAGATTGTACACAGCTGGGCAGATCTGTCCATACCAAAACCATGATAAATGTAAATATCTAGCGACCGTATGACAGAATTATATCCCACAATGCATGTAATAGTCATATACAATAGGTATGTCCATATGTAACATACCACATGTGAAAAAAATAGAATAAGCAAGAAAACGAAACAGAAGGAGCATATAAACTGCTACAACAAGAAGCTAACATGTAAGCAGAAAGGAAAAGTATCATCCATAGTGCTGATCGTGGATATGTGTTGTCCTGTAAAATCAGATATGTGTCCGGAATATATCCCATCCTGGACATATGTAAAGGTGGCACCCTACCAATAATCAGAGCAGTCAGCCAAAATCCGCCCATATGCGGTCCAAGCCGTACTTGTCAGGATGTGTCACAGTTGAACGGGTATTACCCGGGTGTACCAACCGTGTCATGAAAGTTAAGTATGGGCGTGTACCTATGTACGTGATGCACAGCATGTGGAAGGTGAAACAGGACAGGGTAGTCCACACAACCATATAGGTACCTGACATATGTAGTCTATGCAATGTGTTCCCTTGACCGTGTCATGGGCCATCAAACAAAGAAGTGATGGATGGAGTGTCAGGAATATGTGTGTGGGGGGATAGGTAATGGTATAATCCTCAAAGGCGAGACTGTGTTGGATGCAGAATAGGTGAACTGGAGGTTTATGAGGGAGCAGCAGGTGAATCAAAAAGAAACACAAAGAACAAGTATATACATCTGCAATACAACCTGACAGGCCATACTGTAGAACACAATCACACAAACATATGAATATTAAAATGTGCGATACAAATGTACAGAAACGTCACCGGCACATACCCACAGAATGGTCTTGATGGAACCGGCCCATTCAAATGCAACACACCTGGATGCATAATTCAATACCCGTCATCCCATCCACAGCACACAACCCGCCCCCATACCTGAACGTCCACCAAATCCAGCCATACTCGGCCTACTAGCTTGGCGCAGCCATATCTACACATAGTGACCACTACTCATATGTAGTAGGCAGTGTCACCCTAGGCAGTTCCAGGATTGCAAATTATGTATTCCTTGCATGTAAAACCCCATCACATTTTCGTGAAGCCAAAAGAATGGACGGTATTGGTCTTGTTCAATTTTTGGATATCCCTCATGGGATAAGTAACCTGTGTAAACATCAGACTGGGTATCAGGACATGATGTCCAGTCCTGTAGACATCTGGACACAAGTTGAATGTGCAGTAGTGGTGCACAAGACTGTCCAGCCCTAGATGGTCATGCAGAACTTACTACCCAGGATCAAACACCTGCCCGTGATGCACGTTTCCCCACATGAATAATCGAGAGAATATATTGTACACATTCACATAGTGGCACTTAGAAATAGGGTGATTAAGGCACTGACATAAACATGGTACCTCCTGACCCACTTTGTGAGGGACAGTCACTGTTTGGGTAGGTATGTCCTGACCATCAAAGATACAATGGCAAATGTCCTGTGATTGTAGGAAATAACTATGTACCATGCTGCATGTAACAGTTGCCTAAAGCAGTCATGTCTGGATATAAAATACATAATTCGTACAAGAAACAGACTAATCCACTAAAATGCTAAAGGAATAAGCTCTCAGCTAGGAAAATAATAAATGTTCTAAACCCTGCACTGACCGTGGGTATGTGTTGGCCTAAACAATCAGGTGTCTCCAGAATATATCCCATCCTGTACATATGAAAATGTGGCAACCCTACCAATGGTCAGAGCATTCGCATAATAACTGGCCTGCCTCTGAATCACTCACAAAGCCAGTGACCTTTGGAGGAAAGGTGTTGAATGAGGATGACAAATGACAAGAATTAAGAGTAATAGATGCATTTAACTGCAGAAAATAAGTAGTAATACATATGTCTCCGAATCTGTCAACACGTTCCAAGTTAATAGTACTAATATTGTAGAAGTGTCCATGATTGCCCCTGATTTGTCATTGCCTTGTCCCTCTCACTGTAGAAATTAGTCCCCAAGTATCACAGCGGTCCGTACACATATGTACACCAACCAACTGTCACATTTGTTGACAGGACTATTGCATACCTGTAGTGAATTCATAAGTGATGTCCAGGATAATATTTATCGTATATATATGAATATATGAATGAATGAAATAGTCAAATGTGAAGGGAAACACCAGTGGAAACAGCCCTCCCACCCTGTATCATGTAGTGGAACCACTCCCCACCCTATATTATGTAGTGCCGACCTAATAATGTGGTCAAAGGTGGCCAAACCCCTGCGTCTGTAAACACAGGTAGAACGTTAAAATCGGGACCAACTCTGTCCATGTGCTATGTCTGACATTTGAACAGGTACAGGGCAGTGCTGGTCACCAGTTGGACAAGCCTAAATTTGGACCAGCACATGAACACCCTGACAATCAGACACACGTATGTGCCAGGACTATAAGCGTTGGAGTTCTGAATATCCTAGGAGTAGACATGGAGCACGGGTCCAGAGCAGTAGAGAATAGGGAATGTCGTATGTGTAGTACCATGGTTTTCCCAGCAGGAGAATGGATGCCTGCTGTGTAAGTGAAGTGGTGAGGCATATGTTAAGGTAGCTATGAACCATGGGTATACATATTAATGAAGCAGAACACCAATAGTGTAGTGGTTAGAGCATCCGCCTAACGTAAATGCATTCCCGGTTCAAGTACGACTATAGCACATATCACTTTCTTGTGTAATGAATGCCTCTGTGCTGTAAAGCCAACATTTAAACACGTAAAGGTGAACATGTGTTTCGCATGGGAACGTTAACCGGATTCCATGAATCAAAGTGGAACTGTCATAATGAACAAGGCACACCTAAGCACAAAGATGTGGCAGTAAACATATGTAACTCATAATAAGGATATGCAAGTGCACCTGCGCATGTGTAAGCAGCTCCCAGCATAAGAAATGTATGTTGTTTTGTTCAGATGTACCTTATATATGTACATATAGCTATATAGATGTGTGTATAGATATATATCCACAGACATAAAATAAAGAAATACATGAAAAGAAATAACAATTAAATATACATATATAATAGAATGAATGCCGAAAGGAGAAAGCATACACACGGGTTGTGAAGGGAATCTAGAGCAACTAAGATATTACACAGTGCTTGCAGTGTATGTCCGATAAAGCTGCCCAAGAGTGAGCAGATCACCGCTATTCACACCAGGGCAGGGTCATACCAGTCGGCATAATATCGTTGAACTGCTATGTCAACATTACACACAGACGGAATGTATTCCATGTTGTGATTACCTACACATGTAACCGGCAAATGGCCGTAATCCATAACACCAGGAAAGGCACATATGTGTAAATAATACACGAGGTGGTACAAAATGTGTGTAGGGCCCCAAACGGTCTGGAGAGGGCAATGTGTAAAGGTGTGTCATGGCTGCAATATTATGTGGATAATGGCTGTTACAGGTGGAAACTCAACACAGGTGGGTTTGAGGATCTATGGCTATGCCATTATGGATACAGGTGTGCTAGGGTTGGTTGCGACGGTTCCAATGGAGCGGCCAGTGTAGATCAGCTAGTACGTAGAAACGATTCTCAGCTAGAGCATCTTCTGTGTAGAGACATACATGAATGGGTGTACCGTCGTTGAAGGTTGTGCATCAGGGCTGGCAACTATGCACATAAATGTCTATCAGCCAATTAGTAGCGGCCCGGAGTTCGGCAGTGGCATCCCCTAACCGGGAAAAGCCAAAAGACACAACAATATGCAGACATCAATATGTTGACGTACATTCTCTGTAACACATGCACTCCATTTATTGACATAAATAATATGAATGTGCACAGACACAAATACAGTAGCAGGTATACTAGGCTGTGTAGACAAGGAATAGGTCAAATGACACTGTATCACAACACACTTATCAGCGGTACTCCATACTTGAACAAAGTGCAACATCTTTCCTCTGTATAACGTGTTATATACCGATTACAAGTTACCGGAGTGAAGTGTCGGTGTCATAATGACTAAGGCAATAGTATGCTGTTGAAGCAGAGATAAAACCCAATACACATGTGTAAGTTGTAAGTGTGTTTCTGTGGGAAATGTATTGGTCAATGGACACACAGATGTATATATATATGTATATATATATATATATATATATATATATATATATATATATATATATATATATATATATATATATATATATATATATATATATATATATATATATATATATATATATATATATATATATATATATATATATATATATATATATATATATATATATATATATATATATATATATATATATATATATATATATATACACATATACATGCATACATACACACACACATATACAAATATATATATATATATAATATATATGTGTGTGTGTGTGTATATATGTATGTATATATATATAAATATATATATATGTATATATGTATATATATATATCTATATATATCTATATCTATATGTATGTATATATATCTATATCTATATATATATATATGTATGTGTGTGTGAATATAAATATATATATATATATATATATATATATATATATATATATATATATATATATATATATATATATCTATACATATATATATATATATATATATATATATATATATATATATATATATATACATACACATACAACATTTATTGATATATACACATATACACAAATTAAATATATATATGTCATTGTAGATATACACATGTACATAACTAGTTTACTGTGCAGCAAGCAGTTACGGGTAACATATGTTCAGACTGGGCATATGTTACTGGGAGGTCCAATAAACAAACGTTTACCCCCACACTGCTCAGCTAGGCTGGTGAGACATACAGACATGCAATAAAGGTAAATACACCTCTACTTTCCAAACCACCAGCAGGAAAGTACCAGTGGGAGAGATCTGCAAGGTCTACACTTTAAACATGGATAATGGGGTCCCTTGCGGGACACCAAAAATTCACTATATGAGCAGCCTATGGTCATTGAGGTGAGCAGGATGTAGCTGTACACGGAACAGTAGGTTGTGCAAGTGTGATAACACATGGGTTGACAAGACATGCGACATGTGTCCCGAGACGGGGAGAGTGGGCAGTGTGTAGTGATGTGTTCATACACCAGCTGGGCTCACAGTAAGTATGAGTCATGAGTGCTGTAGAGGAGTGTCAGGTAGGTGAATCATGGGTATGCAATAATTGGCCTAAGTGTGCAGGTGTCGGTTGGCAGAGATGTAGTAGGCACGCCCAGCGGAAGTAATTAATATTCCTATGTGGGCATAGCAGATGCCTATACCTCCCCACCTGAAGAGCACATCTACTGGATAGTCCGTAAACCATTATGGGAACACATAGGGACTATAACAGTGCCTTGTACCAGATTAGCATGGACATCCATGATTAAGAATCAGAATGTAACACAGTCCTAACTAAACACTTCCAGAACTAGTACGTTTAAGTGGACAGGTGGCGGAATACACGTAATGATTAATGAATACATGTATGAGTCATGTACAGCATGTACCTCAACAAAAGTGAATGAATACACATGCCCTGTGACTGTCAATGTGTCAGGTTAATAGAACCGATCATCCAAATGTGTCCCTCAGGGTGTTATGCAGTGTCCCTGATACAAGTGTTCATTCTCCCCCATTCATATGTGAGGTCTGCTAGTGACGGAAAGCGCATATTCCGCCAACCACCATAGGTAGATGATAGTATAATAGTGTGGGGTTACCACCTGTCCACCTTTGTGAGGGACACTCTACACTGGGCAATTGTGTCCTGCAAAATGAATGTTACGGCACATGGCCTGTGATATCAGGAAAAGAGTTCATATATTGTGTGTAGTGGAGTCATAAAATGATATTGTTGTATCTGAAACAGGTACATGTTATAGGAAACAGTAGTAGCTACTGTAATGCTACAAGAATAACCTTAACATATGCAAACCGGTGAATTAGTCAGCATACTACTGTCTGTGGGTATGTGTTGCCTTGCCAAATGTGACAGCTCTACATATAGGTCCTATAGGGCTGCCACCTTTCCAAATGGCCAAAGTGGGAGCTGCTCTGTAGAAATGTCAGATGTACCAGGTCAGAACATACCTACAGCCATGCATAGTACAGACATATACATAGTCACACAAATAAAAGCCTAGTCTAGCAGCAGTCAGTTTGCTTATGCTACTTCACATAACATATAGACATGTCATGTATACAATAACCATTACATGCAACTATTACAGACACGTAGAATATAATATTGTCCTGTAATTGGGACATTAGCTATGGCTAGAGTATTGTCACATGACACATATGCCTAATGAGGGACTTTCTCATGCAAAGTGGGAAAGGTGTTACGCCTAGAATGTGTACAATCTAAAAGGTGGAAATCGTACAATAGGTATGCGGTAGCATGACCGGGCCGAGAGATGCATTTCCCAAAATACATTTACATGTCATCATTGCAGAGTATCGGTTCCCATGTATCAGCCAGATGGAAGCAGATTGTATGATGAAGACGCATATCATATGATGACGTCACTGGACAGGCCGCCGAGTCCGTACAGTCGAACGCCTGCCATCGCCTAATGTTTAGCCATACCCAATACTTTAATCATGTAGTCTGATGTAATAGGCATCACAAGGAATTGCGCCCACCCAGCGTGAGTGACAAGTGGAAGCACCAATGTCAGTGCACATGCAAGTGAGTGAGCGAGCGGGTGTATGCGCGTTTGTTTATCAGTATGCGAGTATTGCACTGTTAAAGAAATGTGGAATCTAAACAAGTATAAGGAGATGTAACCAGAGGGTCAGCAGTGCTTAACACTGCGCAAACCCATGCACAACCACTCCCACCGGCTGGAATGTGCCTTACCCACTCCGTATCCAAAGGCGTCGTTCTGGACGAAAACAAGGAACCGTCCTTTGCATGTGTTGGTAGCAATACCCTGCGCACACAGCTCATGTGAATTTCCAATTCACCATGGCATATATACAGACAATAGATGGTACCACACACATACCATACAGCACAGTCATCCAACAGTGTAGCAAGGTACTGGCATATATGTCCGGACCACTGGTGTCTGTAGACCTGGCCGTTCTGTGTTTCAGTGTGTGAACATGCCCAGTATGACTGTTATGCATGTTGTCGACTGACATTACCATCATACCATCATGTGTTTGAGCATGCCCAGTATGGTCAACTGGATCGCATGTGTCACATGTCCATATAGTCAATAATGTGGTGCCGACCCCTGCGTTGTACACCGACAGGTGGCTTGGTGTATCTGCAGGGTAGCTAACGGTCATGTGGCATTGACTGTTGCTACATTTCTGCACAGCGTCGAGGGACATTCAACTGCATCCACAGTCCTACACAGCACTGGGGGTGGTGAACCTGACTCTCACATGTGTACATTGGAAGGGGGTCACAGCTGACAGTTGTACACATTTGTGACTACTGTACTGATATGCCAGGTACTCCATTTCAGTGTGTGTACCCACCTAAATTGCTGGTTGGAGGCATACCAGTGTATGTTGGATCCTAGCTTGAATAACCAGCATAGTGGTTTCAGACTTCCTAGCCTTCACAACCTGCATCCAACTGCCTGGCCTGCTGTAGTCTGTGTGTGTGTTTGTGGGGTTGTGGTCATCCATTGGGCATCTCCAGAGGCCAGTGTATACCATTTCCCTGTAGTGGTCTACACCTGTCCAGCTGTATGAGACTTGTGTGGGCTGTATGGGCAGACATGATGTTCAGCCCATAACCTGCAGTGGGTTAGGACACCCTATGTACTACTGGCTACTATTGTGACCCCGGTTTGTGCTACAGATGTCATGGTGCCACTATGGGCGTGCACTGTCTGCCGCCCTAACAGTCGGCCACCAATTTCCCTTGTATGTTCACATCCATACCATAGCTACAGGTAAATACACATTCTAATACAACTGCCAATTGATAGGTTGATTGACTTACCCTGGGGGTGTTCCAGAGTTAAGGATGGTGCTGGAGGGTCGACTATGTGGGATACACACAGCGCACTTCATGTACATGGCTGAGCACAGGTAGTGTCATGTTTTGCATCCCTTGTACTGTCTGTGTGAGTCAGAGAGGGTGAAATTCCCCGGGTACCTACTGTGTCAGTGCATATGCCATTTGTTGCCTCCTTGCCAAGGGCAGGTCATACTGTGCATGCCTCCTTTTGCCGACTGGATCCAGCTCAGGTAGTTCCTCCACCAAGTCACACTGTGCTTGTACAGGCCTTGGCATTGGTGGGGGGGGTTGTGTGGCCCTGCCACATGCTGTTCCTGCTGCAACTGTTATCGCAGGATCAGATAGTGTAGCATAGCACATACCATAACAATTTGTGTGCATGTAGCTGGTGAATACTGCAAGACTCCATCGGGTGTGTCCAGACACCAGAACTGTGACCTCAGCATCCCAAACACATGCTCAATGATATGTTTTGCCTATGTGTGTGCCTAAAATGGTGTAGTTTTTCAGGTGTGTGTGCATTGCTGATGGCTGTCATCAGCCACGACTCCAGTGGTTACCGAGCATTCCCCACTATGTGACTGTAGGGGATGTCCATATTGCCAAAGGTGTGGTACAGCTGTGTCAGATGCCACATATCAGAAATGTTATAGCTTCCAGGGCAGACAGCAAACAAATTCAGTTTAATGCCCTGTCCATCACATACGGCCTAGCTGTTGGAGGGTATGCCCCTGCAGTGACTGTAGGCCCTACCCCACTCACCGGGTGGTGCTTTGATGTGTACGTGCATGCAGGCTATAGCACCCAGTACCCCAGGGTAGTTAGCCATTTGGTGGGAGAGACGCATATTGCTGGACAACAAAGCACGTGCGCTGAGGACATGTATGTGTTCACTGGCACATGGTGACATGGCGTCTGTGAACTGGTGCAATACTCTGGATGCAGATGCCTGTGAGATCCGCAAGATATCCCAAGTTGTGCATTAGGAGGTACCTGTGGATAGTATAACTAGGCCAACACATACCTTGGTATCCACTGGGATGAGTTTCCCTCGGCCTGTTAGATGTGTCAGGTGTGGCCGGCGCAGTACACCAAGCTGATGTAGGAGATGTCTGTCCACCCCATAGTGCTCCATTATCTCCAGCCCATGTAGCCCCTGGTAGGTTATCCTGGCTCTGTAAAGTGTTCTGTCACCTCAGTAAAGGTTGTTCGGCAGCATTCACATCCTCACCACCCTGAGCCTCTTGCACATGTAGGTCCATGTTGCCTGCTGCAGCCCTTCTCGTTTGGTTGGATTTTGTCGAGACATGTCCCCGCATGTATACACCGGTGGTGTTGAGTGTGGGAGAAACCTGTGTGTATGGTGCCTGGTCACTTTACCATTGTGTTCATGGGCGGGCTGGCCATGTAATCTGCTGATTGTGCTAATTATCACCTTTATGTGCAGCCTGTTCACCTTGACTACTCCACTGCTGCTCCCAATTTCACCAGGCAGGTATAGACACACCCCTTGCTTAGGCGTGCTAAGGCAGGAGCAATCCCAAGGCACAGGGCTCCAATGTACGTACAGTATGCCTAAAACCCCTCCCATGCCTTCACCTAGATTTCAGTCCTGCACCCGGCTATCTACACACATACACTCTTGGGATCTGCATCACATCCTGGGGATAAACGGGATTCACTATTGTCAACCTCATTTGCATCGTATTGTCTTCTCATGCATAGTCATGTGACCCATACTGATCCTCTAAATTAATAACCACTGCTTACTGTCGCTCAGATCCGCACACAACTGGCTAAAGGTGACTTACTATCACCGTATTTGATGTCCCTTGTTCTTCCCATCAACAAAATAATCAGTCTCTACACAACTAGAACCTGAGACCCTGTACACCACAGATGAAGCGCATTATCACTAAGCCATGGCAGATATACATGCATTTGAGGTGATCATGTACAGATCATCCAGCACAGACATTCAATGGTGCTAATGTCTACATATAGATATATTTATATATATATATATATATATATATATATACACACACACACATATATATATATATATATATATATATATATATATATATATATATACACACACACACACATATATATATATATATATATGTATATTATATATATATAAACTATCTATATATATATACATATATATATATATATATATATAAACTATCTATATATATATATATATATATATATATATATATATATATATATATATATATATATATATATATATATATATATATACACACACACACACACACACACACACACACACACACACACACATATACATATACACACACAGACATAGATATTGAATTTACATCACAGCAGCGGACCACATGACACCAAAGCATTAGTCAAGAATGAAAGGGAAACCACATGTCCCACCTGCATTATGTAGTGGTGTTACTATCAAGGCAAGTGTGTTACGTTGCATCACACGGGTCAGATGGTAGTAAGGGTATGAGTAGGGCTGCTGACATTTACCCACCAGACATATGGGCAAATGTATGTGTATGTGTTGACAGCCAAGTCTCTTGGCTGATTGTGACATTCGTGGACACTTTATAGGAATGCAACAAAACACACTCAACACATCCGGGAGATAGCCACTCCCAGATACCAGCACATAGGAAATGTCTGCCAAACACACACACACCTGTCATGACTTGGAATCGAACACCTACCTGTCTTTTCTATCACACTACAACATTATGCAGTTACAGAATGTGCTATTGAGATTACTGGAACACAGCACTCCCAGAGGCATACTTTTAGGTAGATGACATCAGCAGCAAAGGCAAAGACGCTGATAGGGAATGTATAGAGAGTGAGCAGTCTGAAAGTGTCACTCTGTCCCCAGACAGCTAGAAACACACACACACAGACATTTAGCAGGGCTGGGATTCAAACATACACCTAACTACCTTATCACACTATGGTATTACACAGTTACAGAACGCGCTACTGAGATTACTGGAACACAGCACTCCCAGAGGCATATTTCTAGGTGGGTGACATCATCAGCAAAGGTAAAGATGCCGATAGGGAATGTATGGAGAGTGAGCAGTCTAAAAGCATTACTCTGCCCCAGGCAGCAAGAAACACACACACACACTTGCAGGGCTGGGATTTAAACATACACTTAACTACCTTATCACACTACAGCATTACGCAATTACAGAACACGCTACCGAGATTAGTGGACCACAGCACTCCCAGAGGCATACTTCTAGGTGGGTGACATCATCAGCAAAGGCAAAGATGCTGATAGGGAATGTATGGAGAGTGAGAAGCTTAAAAGCATTACTCTGTCCTCGTGCAACTGGGAACACACACACACACTTGGAAGGGCTGGGATTTGAACATACACCTAACTACCTTATCACACTACAGCATTACGCAGTTACAGAATGTGTTACCAAGATTACTGGATCACAGCATTCCAAGAGGCATACTTCTAGGTGGATGACATCATCAGCAAAGGCAAAGACGCTGATAGGGAATGTATGGAGAGTGAGCAGTCTAAAAGCATTACTCTGTCCCCAGGCAGATGGAAACACACACACTTGGCAGGGCTGGGATTCGAACATACACCTAACTATCTTATCACACTGCAGCATTACACAGTTACAGAACATGCTACCGAGATTACTAGCACACTGCACTCCCAGAGGCATACTTCTAGGTGGATTACATCATCAACAAAGGCAAAAACGCCGACAGGGAATGTATGGAGAGTGAGCAGTCTAAAAGCATTACTTTGTCCCCAGGCAGCTGGAAACACACACACACACTTGGCAGGGCTGGAATTCAAATATACACCTAACTATCTTATGACACTACAGCATTACGCAGTTACAGAACGTGCTACCGAGATTACTGGAACACAGCACTCCCACAGGCATACATCTAGGTGGATGACATCATCAAGAATGGAACAAATGCTGATAGGGATTGTATGGAGTGTGAGCAGTCTAAAAGCATATTACCATCCCAAGGCAGATGGAGACAAACACATGGCAGTGGTGTGTGAGCGGGACAACTGCCTATCTACTGAGCACTATTACAACACTACATAGATACGAGACATACCACAGACATTACACCTTTCAAGACAGTCAAGCAGTGTGTTCGATGTAGGAATCCATCCTGACGTGGGGTATGGACATCTGTTGCCTGGATGACAGCTATCACTATACAGGATTTCAATGGTCATGCCCATACAAAGAAGCACATAACCAACACAAGGTGTCACTGGGCATGCTCACACACTTAGTAGTAGCGAAGGGCTGTCTTGTATGCACACGGATTCTAAACATGGAAGGGTACAGTGTGTCGATAGTGAACATTGTTAGCACGAACACTGCACTACATATATCCGACACCGGTCGTCAGTGCTAGATTGGTAGCGTTCGTAATCACAGCTGACAATCCATATCCAACAATGGGGAATATGGACATCTCTGCAGTGAGGAACACCTGGTATATGGCACAGTTGTGCACAATAGCACTACCACCATATACCTCAGATACAGACGTGGGCCATAAGACCATGACGGGCCACTCCAGGTGTTAGTGTCCCCACATACATGAAGGCCACTCACATGTACTGACCAGTACACACTCAAGAGCCATCACAGATGTCTCAGGTGCAGATCACAGTGGTAAATGCCGCATTCTACTATGTAGCCCTCAGATATCACTATGTCCTTGGACCAGCAACACACATCCATACATTAGTACAACACCATGTTACTCATGACCAGTGGACTGTACATAGGTCTATAGCAACTGTGCAGACTACACATGTACTGACAGGGTTCCATCATGTGTTATGCAATGCAATGATACCACTGTTCATAACTAGATTGGCTCTACACATAACAGGGGCCCTGGGTCTTATACAGCTGTAACAGATAACTGTTGCTGTACACCACAAAACACTCATGTTTGGATATGACATACATGTAATTGCCGTGGATATATACATGGCCCACACACACACACACACAACACATATGTACATAGCATAGCTTTTGCTGTCCTCCGTGCAGACAAGTGGCTACAGCAATCACACACATGCACATGGAAGGTAGGTCCATGGCTGTTGAATGCTAACAGTACATAAGGTAGCAATATTGACTGAGGTAACATTCCCTCTGTACTAGTTACCCATGACAACTACCATATCATACAACAGTCCATGTGTCATGTATGTCATCACACATGTCCACCAATTGCAATGCATAAAAACATGGCTGCATGACAGGAATGTAGGACCAACAGACATGTACGTGTACTGGTGTGCATTCAGCTACCATGCATGTGCAGTAGCCGATGTATGCAGTTCATCTGTGTCTAACTACAGCATGCAGTTGCAATGCAACCCCATCATTGACACCTGTATATGGTGAAATACTGACAGTACAGTAGGATGTACATCAGGTATGGATGGATGCGTGTACATACAGTGGTGGTCCACCTTTGCAGATGGATGTTTGCTGAGGACAGCTCACAGGTGTGTCACAAGCCATCCTACCATAACATGTGCAAACAGTACACTATGTTACTGTTACTTGACGGTGAAGACATACAACCTACACAGAGGTCAGGGTGTCACTGACTGTAAATCACTTGACACCTATAACACTAACATCCTCCCGTGTGCATATAGCAGCACAAGTGCCAAAGGTAACGTCGGTACACATAATGCGGCCAATATTGCTGCGTGTCTGTCAGACGTATCATCATATAGCAGGTGTATGATTCACAGTACTGCCATGTGTGTTTGCTTGTTTGACCATATATGCCACGTATGGTGGGGAATACATCCCAATTGTTACACACCCCTGTACACTGTTGTAGAGATCTGTACATACTGCAGTGTAGAAAGCAAGACATAGGCAGGGGTGGTGTGTGTATCACGCACATGTCAGCTATCTGTAAGTGAATGACATTTGTGGACTCAACAGTGTGTGTGTGTGTGTGTGTGTGTGTGTGTGTGTGTGTGTGTGTGTGTGTGTGTGTGTGTGTGTGTGTGTGTATGTATGTATGGATGGCTGTCTGGTGCATGGAGTGAAGGTGTATGCTACCATACAGAACAGACAGGATCCCTAACTCCCTCATGGTGATGCAATCTACTACCCTGTTGATGCCGTCAGTCTCAGCCTTACTGCCTACCTGTACATGTTCAGTCTCTGTGTCGCATCATGTGGGTGCACAGTACTGTGAAGGTGATTACCACATAGGCAGGAGTCCTCACTTCAACACTATCAAGTGTGCGTTTTAGTGTCATTGACCCCGTGAGTGTGGGCATGTTACTGTGTGTGTCTGTGTATGTCTGTGCGTGTTCTCATCCTGTAATGTGACAGTGTATTACTGCTACACAGTGAGGCCTCATGCTATCAACTGGCCTCTACCCTTGACATCAGCCATACCACTGTGTAAACCCCCCACACCATGTCACTGTACTTGATATGACCCGGTATGGATGTCACGTCTCTAGCCACTGTAGCCTATTACACAGCTCACATGCTTCTGGATCAGTAGATGTGTGGACATTTGTGGAATGGTAGCCTTTCTAACAGTGAGGTTGCGGCTACGTATAGCATGCTGGTATTGCCATACATGTCTGTGAGTACTCCACATTTACACATGGGAAACTGCAAACACTGGTACTTATTGGTACATGCAATTAGACCTTAAGGAGGGAAGCAGGGCATAATTACCAACATGCTGTTACTGTTGTTACCAAGACACATACTATGAACATATAACAATGCATTCTAAACCTGTACTACATGGAATGTCTGGTGCATGTCAACAGTACACAACAAATGTAATATATACTTATCTCACTATGCTGTTCACCCTGTGCATCAGACCATATGAGCATGTCCCTGCACCAATGGTGTGGATGACAGGGATGCAGCACAGGCATCATCATATGTACAGGGTGATAATGTTTGCAAGGGGCATAGGCTGCACCAATGGATGATATCATGTGTGTGGGTTAGGGCCGGTGATCTGATTGGACATGTGTGATTGTTATGCATGTGGGTGTTGCGGTGCCCTACAGATGTTTCTGCTGTATGCGTGTATGTGTGCACAAAGTTCTGCCCTGTGTCCTGCCTACACAGGGGTATTATTGACAGCTCCAGATTGTACAGACCAGGATGTACAGCTCAGTGTGTCTGGCCATGGCCACGTGACCTGTGCCTGCCAGGGGTTGCATGGGCACTACCAGGCAGAGGTACAGATTGGCTACTGTCCAATGACACATGTCCACTGGAACCGTGTCCCCACTGGGAACATCCAGGGCTATGTCCACATGGCCTGCTGTGTCCTGGTGTGGACAGCGCAGCACAAGCTGCACTGTTACTGATACCGGCACTATGGGAGTGGGCATGTGAGGTAGCTCGTTCACGTTGACTTGCACCAGGTGGTGTAGCTGGCCTACATCCATGTGGCCTATGCCTCACTCCTACCAGATGTTCCAGCACAGGCAGCTCACTCTCGCAGATTGCCATGCCATGGTCAAGGATTCCAACTATGTCACCCAATCGCCTGTCCAAAACTTCAGCAACCTGCTGCTGAGCATTTGCCAATGCCTGGATGTTGTTGTTTAAAGAACAGGTAACAGCCCTCTGAAGGAAGCCTCTGCCCTTCTCTGTTCGGCCATTCAGCATGTGCCTGTGCCGCCATTACAGTCTGAAACATGTGTCTGGTGACACCAGCTGCTGCACTCTGTACTGCAGGTGCATGTCTGCCATAGGTCCTCCTACGAGCAGCACTGGCCACATGCCTGTGTGGCACATCTGCAGTCATTACACTGACACCATGGTGTGAAGACACACCTTCTGTAGCCACCACATGTTCCTGTTCCAAGCTAACACACACTGACTGTCCTTCCTCTATGGCCACTGGTGATGGGGTATGTGTTGGCATGAGAACTGTGTGCGGGGAAGAGGGGGATATAGCTGGGATGGCAACCATTGGCACAGATTCAGCCCCTGACAACCCTGCCTGTACCTCAAGCATATATTAATCACTGCTAGAGTCTGTGGGGACACTAATATCAGATGGACCGCAGGAGGGTAACGCACCTACATCACCTGTGAATTCAAAGAAAGACTCTACATTACAATAGAGACACACACACACACACAGAGACACACACACAGACACACACAGACAGAGACAGAGACACAGACAGAAACAACGACACACACAAACAGAGACACAGACAGAGACACACACAGACACACACACAGGCAGAGATGCACACACAGACAGACACACAGACAGACACACACACACACAGACAGCCACACACAGACAGACACACAGGCACAGACAGGCACACAGACACAGACAGACACACATACATACACAGACACACAGACACACACACAGACAGACAGAGACATATACAGACACAGACAGACATGAGCACAGACACACACAGAGACAGACACAGACACACACAGAGACAGACACACACACACAGACACAGAGACAGACACACACAGACGCAGAGACAGACCATGCATGTGATTTGACAGAAGGCATGCAGCATGCATGTGATACAGCAGACGGCATGCAGCTCAGACATTAATAGTGGTAGTTAGCATACATCCCTGAGTTGCACACAACAGCAAGCAGGTGTCATATCAGAAGCCATGCAATTCACACAATAATGGTAGTAAGCATGCATCCCTGTGATACACCATGTGGGCCAGCACAGGTTAACAGTACACATGGCTGATGTGACCTTGACATTAACATGTAGTATGACATGTAATCTGCTGATGTGTGCATTAACATGCATACATGTCTGACATAATGATGTCCTGACACATGTACAGCGATGTAATGGGTATCACATTGCAGTGTTGTCTGTATGCCCTACAGATAGAATGCACTTTTAGCAGATGTGCATGAGTATTGAAGGGTAGTATGAGGCGTCTACATTGCTATACAGCATGAAGTACAGACACTGTGCCATTGCATGGCATCATGAGGCATCTATATTGCTATACAGTGTGGAATACACACACAGTGCATAGCCATTACTGTGTGCATACACATTACATAAATACTGTGGATTGCGACCCACGTCGCTGAGGTGTATACACAGTAAACCATGCTGTGTCATGTGACAGGTCACCAGAAGACGTTTGGATGACACCCCTGCACAACTACTAAAATGTCTTAGCTGCCTCGCAACCATGTCCACACATGGCAGACTTGTCAATACGCCATGTCCCACATGACATTTATGTACCACACACACGAGGTGCACGGCTGACAGTGATGTCCAACAGCAGCAAGGGAAATGTACGGTATCTGTGGCCTGATGTGGTGTCTATGTCTGTGGAAGCTGTACAGGTGACTACTGTCATGCTGTGACACAGTCATGATGTTCAACACATCTTATATGGTCGAATTAAGTGACACCTCCACAAGCTGTGCACAGGTTTTAGGATGTCCAGTGTTCCACATCAACTATCTAACCATTCAACAAAGGTTATAGTTGGACCATGTGCGGACAATGTGCAACAGGGTTTATACTCATCACATCTACTGTGTGTTGCTACATGTCTCTGGCCATCCCTAATGGCCATGTGTGAACATGTGTTGGCCAAATGTTTGTGATGGCCGTCGATCTCACATGTCTGTTTTGTCCGATATGACATACACCCATAGATGTCAGATACATCACTGTCGACAGGGTTATGCAGACAAAGGGTTGTATGTTTGGTTTGTGGGGTATGTTTTATGGGATAGTGAGACAATGTTGCAGCCAGAACACTACATGTCTGGGACATGTCAGATGGCACATCCCATCACAGTGTGTGCACCCATTGCAGGGGCATATTCCACAATGGTGAATCCTGTGGGCTGCCCATATCCCAGCTCACTGTGTGGTACGGTTTGCATACCACACATGTGTTGTTCCAATGTATAGTACATATTCCTACATTGAACAACACCTCCACCGTTGTATGCACAGCTGTCCACACATCTAGCAATGACGGATAATGTGGTTTCATGACGGTGGTTCATTTAGTTTGTATATATTGCACATGGGTAGCCAGTGTGATTGATGACAGATGCGACCTGTATATTGTGACTTGACCATACATTATGTGTACATGTGTTAACTGGCCACATGGCAAATAGATCTATGCATTAACATGCCTGATACTGATAAGTGTCTCACCTGCAAAGGACTGCTGTCTGTGTGGCACGCCAGAGGTACCTGTATAGGGGTGACACAGCAGTTTGATCATTATCCATGACTGTATGACAGCTACAGGGTGCACTGTGCATGTTAACATGTTTGCCTGTACAATAGCATATAGTATGCACATGTGTGCATACACAGGGTAGCATACTATAGTATGCGGCATGTGTGTAAACATACCTTGCATATGATGTTACATTACATATTGTACAGTGACACATGCAACTAAATGGTATATAATAGTTATATGTGCAGTACTGACTTACCAGGCAACTCCAGGCTCAGTGGTTGGGAGACACCCACCACCACGATGGCAGCTAGTGTTTGCGGATGCTGTTCTGAGGGTGTCGCCAGGCTGGCCAGTAGCTCCTTGGTAGGTGTGAGTGGGGGCTGGGTTGGTGGCCCACCACCTGTTCTATTTTGTTCCCTGGCAATTGCATTGGTACGCTGTTTTGCATGTCGTATCAGGTCCGTGCAGTATCTGCACACCTGCTGGTAGGTGTGGTTATGGCCACCCACATCATTAACCCTCCTGCAATGTTCTTGCCACAGATCGTCACACTGCTGGGCATGCTGTGGCACATGGCTGAACAATACCTCATAGTTATCATGGAGGTATGGTATGAGGGCATCATCCTCCAGGTAGCTATACGCTGTCAGGTGTGAATGAGGCATTATCTGGAAGACATAATGATGGAGACAGGCCACAGTATCACAGATATGTACAGAGATACAGCTGCACATACATTTGTATTAAATCTAGTACATATGAACAGTTATCTTTGCAAATCATCATGACACTGACATGACTGACATGTTTGTGTCACACACATGTAACACCCGTTGTGCATTGGATATCATCACCATATATGTGTGTCACCTCATTACATTGCTCATACTCCATGTGAATGCTGTCTTGATGTGGGCATGTCTGTTTGCCTGTACTGGTGTTCTTACCTATCAGCACATGCCTGGATGTGTCCACAGTAATGCTGTTGATCTTGATGCTGTGTATATGTCACAAATCAACACATACACTGCCTTAACAGACATGAGCAGTGACAATGCAGACATGCACACGGAAATGTTTACATGCATGTGTTTTGCCATATACATCTACACGGCACTGTACAGCAGTTTAACATCCTGCCATGTATCGCCTGTATTGCACATGTGATACACATGGGACATTGGCTAGCCGGACGTTATTCGCAGAGATGGTTATCAACTATAGCATGTACGACAGCCATTCTGCCACCGCCAGGTGCATCAGTGCCACATTACTGATCCAGACAGTTAATGATACATCTACCATGTGGTCATCGCACCATGTATGACACAGATGACATGTGCAGCTTTGATGGACAGGGTTGCATGGTATGGCAGGAGTATGTAACATGTATGGCACAGGGATCTGTCCAGCATGTGGTGATCCTTGTAGTAGGAAGGTGGCTGTCCATGGTGTATGTCTTTCAGATCAGGATATGTAAGTGTAGCATGTCCAACCTCACAGTGTTGCACATGTCTTTATGCAAGGTAGCCAGCATGCTGCATTGTGGAGGTGAGGACTGTGAAGGCTGGTGTCGCCCATCCACGCATGGCCAATACCCCTTAAAGGTGATATGTGATCTGATATTGGTCACCCAAGTGCTGAGTATGCCTGTCCAATGATCTCCATGCTCATGGATGGCTCCCTGTCATGACTTGGGTGCCTCGTATGACTACCTAATAGGCCTGGAGATGTCACCAGCTCAGGGAGGTAAACTGCACAGCACCATCCCTTACACACAGTGTCCATAATGTTGACTGCTGCCTAGGTGGTAGTTAATGGGTACAGGGTTATTAACCTAGCGGTGACAATGCTATATGCAGCTGTCAGATTGTGCACATATGTCACGCACCTCACCCACAAAGCCTATTCTGTATGTTGTCCACAGCACTGAGACAGCTATTGATCCTAGGTCATGGCCATTCACATCCTTACATACGCAGATGCCTCCCATTTGTCTGTGTGGTATGGGCTACAATGAGGGGGATGTACAAAACATTAACCCTGTTTTACTGTAGCTACCACTGGTGTGATATGCACATGTCACTCAGACACCTTTTGTAGTGTTGCTTCTGTCAACAGGCCACTGGTAGAACACTCCTGTGACATACAAAGGTACATCTAGTATACTCAGTGTAACTGGAACACAGTATGGGTGATGATGTCCTATGACCTGTCACAGGTATGCTATGCAGTGTGAAATCATCCGTACTGTCATCTACATCTGTACTACTAACATCTACGTTTATAAAGGTTCATGGACTTGCAGACCATACTCAGCAGGGTAATAGTGCAGTGCCTCCCATTATGACTGGCGTCTCCACTTGTGGGTTGCAGTGGGTTTATATTATCCAACACCCTATCTGTATTGCATAGTCCTGCTCAGCACTTGTTCAGAACATGTAAGCACTTCATGGGCTACTAATTACTATAGTACCCATTCCAACTCATTTCCTACAAGTACACTGTTTGTCCTTACATTTCCAGCTTGCTTACAGTACAACAGCTGTTGTACAAACGTACCTCACATATCTTGTGAGACATGGTTGAATATACAGGCATATCCAAGTGTCAATTACCAGTATTATTGCCTGTCTATATGATGAATACGGCAACCATGAGGAAATATAGCAATTGTCTCATGTACACAGTCAATGGTCACCTCCAAAGATACAACACTACAGCCTGTGGGAGATGCACATATGTAGCCATTCTGGGGTAATGCTCTCTCCATCCCAGACTGAACCTGACATTCATGTGGGGATGTTAAACATCTGCAACACACCCCACTCATTTCATAGTCTCACTAGATCTCCACCACCACAGGCCACACATAGTATGACTACGACATTTGCAGAACCTCTCCATACTCTCTGTGTAGGCAACAGAGGCAGCCCCCATCACCAAACACAACACCAATTACTTATAGCCCAGAGACCCATGTGTGCCCATCAACTACAGCCAATAGGGTGTTATAACATACCCAACACACCAGTCATAGGTGACTCTGTAGGCAGTCACACTGATGTCCCACTCAGCAGGCTACATAAGAAGATAGTCGCTTACATCTGGCTGCCGGGTAACAGGATCCACAACATATCCTATGCACTCATGCCACACCTCACCAGGTACAATTTGATTGTCATTCTCCATGTAAGTGTGACTGCCCTGAAATGTAACTTCCAGGACTACATGTACAGGGACATGCAATAGCTCTCCAGTCTTGTAGCCCAGGAAGGTATTGCCAAAGCCCTGAGAAGCATTCTGCATTCATCCAGACTGATACCACTGTACAACGACTGAATGTTTCACTTCAACAGTTGCCTATGCTTCTGCTGTCATTCCACAGGCATCCAGTATCTGTCTGCTTTGAATGACATGGTCAACAAAACACGATGCTTTGGCACAGATGACCTGCACCTGTCGGCCCTGGGATTACGGATAACATGTAAGGCTCTTGCTGCTCCTATACTGCCTGTCTTGGACAGTTTCCAATAACATATTCACCACCAGAACAGGAACTGGCAAGCAAAACCTGGGGTAATGTTACTGACTGCTTGACATCTTCATCTCTAATGCACTCAGGTGAGGCACTCCTTATAATGGACCACTTCGATATCTCTGCAGTGACTGAGACCTGCCTCTATTCTCCGGAGAGCACACCTGCACTGACAGGTTATACGCAGACCACACCTTTCAGTCATGTAACCAGGACCGGAACACCCATGGCGGAGGTGTGTCCATATTTCACAAGGATGTACACACCTCCAGGCTGGTTACTTAGCACAATGCATCAGAGGTAATCCACGTGCAACTAACTGTGGCCAGAACTGCTATACACAATGTAACTTGCTACGGATTCCACACCATACCCCACGGTTACCAGCCCTCATTTCTTGGTGTACTGGACAGTAGGGTTCAGACAGGAACTACTGATGTGAGACTGATACTACCCCACACTTAACTGGGATACCTACTCATGTACCGACACATTAGGCCAACACTTTCTGGCATTCATAACCTCCAATCGGCTGGATTAACCTATACACACCACCGCCAAGGCCAACAATATCCTAGACATGGACATTACCGACATGTGACTGGTGTTCCACACCTGGGGTTATCCCCTCGTTGGTAGTTTCCGAACGTATGCTAATCACCCTTTTTATCCACATCCCGGCACCACACCCTTCAGGGAATACACAGTACAAGATTTCTACAAGGCCTACTTCAGACGTCTTATGCCAGTGGTAGTAAACGTCATGACACCCGTGCTGATGGACAATGTAGTTACAAATGCTGAAACATACACCACTGCACTTCATTAGTACTTACACGACTGCATGGATCATGCTATCCCAAACAGAGCCATGATGCTACCCATCAGATAATGGACACCACTCTGGGGGTCCAGTTCCATGGACATAATGAACAACAAAAGGTGGAGGCTGTTGTAAAGTGGAGTACAATCCCATGGGTGGGGTAGCTCCCTGGTCAGCATCAGTAGGAATCCGGGATCCCTTATCACATCCTCCAAAGCTAGCTACTTAAACATTACTGCAACACATTCCAAGGACTACCACAAAGTATTATGGAGGTATGTCAGTACTCAATGGCAATACCCACATGTGCTCTGACATACGACGGTTAGGTAGGAACATTACAGAACTGACTGATATTGGCAACATCCTGGCAGATAGGTTCAATGCTAACTTTACACCCCTCTCACTCCCTACAGGGCCAATATCTATACAGGAACAATGCAGAGTCCCTGCTGTCACAACTACGCAGTTCCAACTTGCACTCTCTAAGGCCTGGAACACAGACTCCAGGTGACTGTCCTACATCCCAGGCTGTGATTTACACAAACCTCAGAATGACATGGCTCCACACTTGGCCACCAGATTCACTAATAGCCTTGTATCAGGCATTGTGGCCCCTGAATGGTGCACAGCAACAGTTATCACACTCCACACAGGTGGCGCCACAATGGAACAGAGGGACTATTGCCCTATACGCCTGACTGGACTGTTCTGCAAGGCTATGGGGCACATCATCATGGAAGTCATTCACAGAGACATTGGTGGGCTCCAGACTTTTGATACCACCCAGGTTGGATTTGTTAGGGCCAGACCATGGCTCCTACACCTGGTGGACTCCTTTGATACAGTTACCAGGGTAGTTGATGATAGTAAGGGGGTACACATAGCCTACCTTGTCCTCTCATTGGCTTTCAGCACCATTCTCCATTCTGGTATTGACAACATACACATCCACCTGCACATCGACCCCTACATCTCGAGATGTTATGCAAAGTGGCTCACGGACAGGACCCACACAGTGAGGGTAGCATATCATAGTACTTACTGTAATTCAGTTACACTTGGCATACCCCAGTCCTTGGTCATAGGGCCCCTCATGTTCGGTATATGCTTCCCTAAGGTACAGGCTAGCACAGAGGGACGTTCCATGAATAGGTTTCCAGACGACTGCAAACAAGGAGCCATGATTGATCCACCAGTTGATACATACACCCTCCATAAGGGTGTCACTGTGATAGATGCCTGTTGTCAATAACATGGCCTCAAGCTGCATGACACAAGGTGCATAGACATCCCCTTTGGATTACACCAATCACCCACTGACTATCACATAGGTGGTAGTCCCCTACATACATGTGACATTACACGGGATCTTAGTACACACGTATATAGCACCCACTCCTTTGATAACCATATTGCCAATGTGGCATGGATATCCTTCTACATGGCCACCCTAATCTGTAATGGGTTTGTAGCTGGAACAAAGGCACCCATTGTACCTCTATACTCCTGACGTATGAAACACGTTCAAGGGTACAACACCCCTTTTAGGGTGTACCTTACAGAACAGCAACGGCTTTACATACCACAACATTAACACACCATGGGGATTATTGACCTCTGAAGGATGACGTATGCAGCACAACCACAGACACCACAACTGTACACATTTGCATACTGCATACTCAGGGGTGATCTCTGCTGAACATACAGGGCCCAAGTCCACAACAATGTTGATGGATATACTCCACATAAGCAATATAAGCAAAAGCCACTGAGAGCAACATGCTCAGGGATATGTACACAAATGCAACGATGAGTGGGACGTGCTTGAGGGATACATTCCTGAACTGGACACTCACCATGCTTTGGAACATGATTCCTATGTACATCAAGCAGGGACCCTCACTAGCACTCTTCATGAGATACTTTGATGGGTGGATGGGTGACAGACATGTATGCCAGGGATCACTGCAGTGGTGGTACTGTACACAGGTGCAGGTAACAAATGGCTCTGCTGTTCACAGACACAGGACACTAGCCTAGGGAGGTGCCGCCGGTGAAAACACTGTAGTTGGGCTAACAAATGGACTTGGCTAGACAGCATAGTACCTAACTATGAACCTGTGAAGCTATTATTTTGTGCATGGATAATTGAGTAGCTCTTCCATTTCAATTAGCTATCATGCTGTTACACTGTCCCATGACTACAAGCCATATGTATCCTGTTATTGTGTATTGTACATGCCAATAGACATACCTTTTGTTTGCATGATATAACAGTTATGTTGTGTAAAATACCTGACATATCTACCTACAATACTGTACATTACACATATTTTAAACATTATCCCATAATGCAAAGCATACTTGCACAGCAGGACCACCTTAGGCATGTTATTCTCTTTATATGCCCATACACATGCCTACTGTGACAGTATATCAACATATACTATCCCCTGTTATGGCACGTACTTGTTGGACAAACCCTACCACTGATGGCCAGTGGTGTGGAATTGTGTTTAATGCCTTCATGTAGCATCCCTTTTGGTGTATGAGATGTTTACCTTGTGGCCCACAGCAGGACACACAATTTCTACAAGTGTTACTATGCTCAGCAAGACATCACTACATAATACCTTTTCCCACATTATGCATTGTGTACACTTTCATTAATACAAAACAGGCTCTACATTCACTTAGATACTGAATTTTCTACATACCTTGTTAGCATTCCGAGTCTTCGTAAATATCTCCCTTACACCTTTCTTTTTTAAACGGTTCTGTAGTATGAGCATACGGTTTGAATGTATGGCAAGGCATCCTTATATACGTAGATACCTGTAACATGTGGTATCCTGCCGCCAATTGGTGTTCCTGAGTAAATTATTACATACACATCAGCTGTGCATCTACTCCATTCACCAATTACGCGGCAACAGTGGGATATAATTGAATACTCCACTTGGGCTTTGCCCTTTTGTCCTACCTTCGAGAGAGATGGCCTGTATGTGTTTTGTTATGAGGAATTGCAACTGCTATTTGGAGAGACATGGATATTTTGAATTCATGTCCCCCGTGCATTGCGTGTGACGGCTAGAGTATGTGGTTCTACATGTGAGTGTACCTGTCATCTCAACTGTCTGATAAGGGACTATTGCAAACAAAACCTGTAACATCGCCGTCTGTTCCATTATACAACAGCTACGATTTCACATGGCGCCATTACAAGTGTGTCTCTCACAAGGTATGTTAACGCTTCTGCAGATATAATTGAGTGAGTGGATGTTTGTGATATTATTACCGTCTGTACTGCAATTGTTTCGGGTGTGGGGGAGATGTAGGTGGGTGTACATAGCATATACAGGTTTGTGGGGAATGCATTTCTACATATTCCATATGTGTGTGTGGGCTCCTTCCCTAATTGAAGACCTATCATTTAGTAGACTAAAACTATGGTTGTTGCAGACTTATACATTGAGCCATTGTTAATTGGTTCCTATATAGCATGCAGGTGAGGTTGATACTTCAATCCCTCTGGAAATACATTGATATGTAAGGGAATGTTACTAAATGACAGCTGTCTTGTGTATTTCTGTCACAGATATTTGCACTCATTGCAGTTGTGTTGGTGACTGAACCTCTTTGGCTTGGGTTGCCACCTTTTCAAATGGCCATAGTGGGACATTTGCAGGACACACATCGGTGTTTACAGGCCGACACATACCCACGGTCAGTACACAGGATAGAACTTACTTTTATCCTAAATACATACTTATTCTTGTAGAACTTTAGCTACTTATCATGTTTCTTGTAACATTTACGTATTTTAGATACAGGAATAACTATTTAATGCAACTATTACATAATATATGGGGCATAAATATGTCCTACAATCTCAGACATTTGCCCTTTTTAATATTTGTTGTCAGGACACAACTGCCCAAGGAGGGGCTGTCCCTCTTAAAGTGGGACAGGTGGTAACCGCATGCCTACGGCTAGCTATGACCACACCTACCGTAATGATCTACCTCCGAGTTAGCACTAACAGTCATACGATGCAAACACACACACACACACACACACACACACACACACACACACACACACACACACACACACACACACACACACACACATTACAGTCCCACGGTAACGCACACGGCACCCTCAACACACACTTACACAGACTACAGCAATCACAAACACACTTGAACACAGTACCTACCTGGACCACAGCACCAGCAGCGATAACTAAATGTCCCTTAACATTACTCGTGGTTCTAGTGTTCCGGTACTGTGGTCTTTCGGTCTTTAAGCCTCGTGATTACATGTGTTGGTATGTAAAACATTTGGGTAGTTGGCAGTATCCTATTTATTTGTACCTCCATGGTTGTGTACATGTCGTTGACCTATCTATATATTTGCAGATATAGGTGAATCTGTATATATCATCATGTATCTCTCTATCACCCTTTCTATCTCTATTTTATATATATATATATATATATATATATATATATATATATATATATATATATATATATATATATATATATATATATATAAAGAGAGAGAGAGAGAGAGAGGGAGAGTGAACACACCTTTCGTTGTGTACAAGGCAGTGTATACTGTTTCCTGAACTACGCACGTTTGTGTTTTAACCTGTCACAATACACACCTGCCGTGGGTACATCTCGGGTAGCTTAGTGTTAGGTGATTGTGTACATGATTGTGTGTTCTACTCCTGGCAGTAGTCGTTTTACCTTTCAGAGCAGGCACTATTAGTACAGAGGTGAATAATGCTAGTTTCATCTGTTCTGGACATCGTTGACCATGATCTGCATGATATTCAGCAAAGCTTAGCCCTGTTTCACGCTTATCCGTATAGTCATGTTTAAATGACGCTTACCAGCACTTGCCAACGCATAAACCCACTAATATGTGCTAAACCTGATCTGATGACCTGCATCCAACATCCATTATTCGTGCCTTTGGGATTACGTAATGGCCCTTGCAGGACGTGGAACTGGGAACATGCATGACAGTCAGTGCCTTTACCACTTGGGCATCTGGGATTTGTACACGTGTTATGGTGTTTTGTATGTGGACTGTACTATGGCTGTTACTCCATACTGCAATCAAATGTGTAACTCAGTTAGTTTACATATGGATGAGTCTTATTAATGGTATGTCCAAGTGATGTTTAATGGATGTGCTCCAGCATTGGGAATCTATGTCACAGTGAGCCACACACTTTAATGTGCTACACCTTCACACAACTATAGGTGGAGCATGTTGAGGTGACAGATACCTGTCATGGGTACTCCCCATGCTTTGCCACTACATCCCTGATTACATTATATGGAGCCCCTCATTAACACACCAGGGAATCCATGCAGAGTGTGTGGGGAACAGTGATTACACACACATGGATCCCGCAATTGGCTCTTCTCCACTGAGGGACAGTTGGTTAATCAATGTGGTGGCAACAGCAGACACTGTTTGCCTCGGCTGATGACTGGCCTCTGACAATCGGGCATGCACCTACTGATGTACCTAGGAACCTATACATTCAGTATCAACATATGCTGTTAGGTGTGTGTACTGTTCAGGTGTTGCCTTTCCTTGTTCCAATAGCTATTGTGTGTGCAATGGTTGAGGGCTGCCTATGTAGGATTCACACAGTAGGCCACCTATACATTACAATTTGCAGTTGGTCATGTGTGTCTGCCATCCAGTTTACTGTGTGTGCAGGTGGAGAGGTGTGTCAGTCCATAGGGGCCTACACTGTCAGTGTATGTGCTATACGTTCCCTCTTTGCCAAGGCGTGGGCATATTGGGCATGCCTCCATCTGCCTACTGGGGCTGGCACAGGGTGTTCGTGGTCTGAATCCCTCTGTGCCTGTGATGTCCTTGGCAATTGCGGCAGGCTGTGAGTGCCTTCACCATTATGTCCCTGCTGCAGCTGTTTCCACAGGATCATATTATGTAGCATGGCCCATACTATGAAGATGTGGGCACATGTGCCTGGAGAGTACTGCAAGGATCCACCAGATATGTCCAAGCAATGGAACCGTGATTTCAGCATCCCAAACACATGCTCTTTGATGATTCTGGTTTGTGCGTGTGCCTCATTATGGCGTTCTTGCTTGGATGTGTGTGCATTTCTGATGGGAGTCATCATCCATGGCTCCAGTGCATAGCCAGCATCCCCCACAAGGTGGCCATATGGGAAGTCTCACCTGACAAATACCTGATACAGCTGTGAGGCATCCCAGATGTTGGAGTCATGGTAGCTTCCAGAGCTGCCAGCACACACATCCATGATAATGCCCTGGGCATTGCACATGACCTGGCAGTTGATGGAGTGGTGTCCCTTGAGGTTTATGTAGCACCTGCCATGCTCACCGGGTGGTGACTTGATATGTATGTGCGTGCAGTCTATCTCACCCAGTACCTCCGGGTAGTGTGCCACATGGTGGAAGAGACGCATATTGCTGGCCAACTCCTCCTGAGTTCTGGGGAAGTATATATGCTCATTGGCATGTGGTAACATGGCATCCAGGAACTGGTATAGTACCCTGGATGCTGATGCCTGTGAGATCCCCATTATATCTCCAGTTGGCCTTTGAAAGGTACCTGTGGCTAGTATTCTCAAGCTTACACATATCTTTGTGTCCACTGGGATGGGTTCCCCTCTGTTGTTTCTGGATCTCAGGTGTGGCCGGCACAGCTCAACTATTTGCTTTAAGATGTCCCTGTCCACCCTGTAATGCTCTACTATCTCCAGATCATGTAGCCCCTGGTAGGTTACCCTAGGTCTGAACACTCTTCTCCTCCTCCGGGGCCTGCGGTGGTTGTCAGCATCATCCTCCACAACACCTTCAGTCTCCAACACATGTTGATGAATCACAGCTATGGCAGCTCCCAACATGTACATTGTAAAAGTTCCCCATCTGTTTACACAGATGGTGTAGTGTTTGGGAATACACAGGTGTGTGTGAGGTGCCTTCACACTTTATACTATTGTGCTTTGAACACTGATGATGTCATAGGGTGTGTATTTACAATCGGAGCTACAGGGTATCTTATGTGTTTTACAACAGGTACTGCCATTGTGGTACCTTTGGTGTTGAATTACATTTACCTGCCGTGGATTACCTCTTGCCCTTCCCTTAACATTTCTTAATGTTTCCCCTCCCATTTTCTGGCATGCATCCAGCAGTCTGATTTCTTTTGTACTTTCCAAAACCTGGCTTATCTTGCGTAATGTGTTCTATGGCCGATTTACTGCAGGTTTGCTTTGCTCTGTGATGACAGTTCTCTTTTATTTGCAATCCGACACCTCCCCTATCCTGTTCTGCAGGTTGCTGCGAGCAGACTTGTTAGCTGCCGTCGATTGCCCACTGTAAGTTAATAGGTGTTAATTGCTCAGTTGTATTCCAATTACCCTACTGTGGCATTTCCTTATTTTCTTCCCCTAACCTTTCTGTTTGAGCTGTGGTGCACGGCACGTGCGTCCACTTACCAGTTTTTGGGCACGTTTTCATCCACGTACACATGCGCTTTCGGGCACCATGTGTGCTCTCAGCTAAACGATGCTATACCTACATCCCCACCCCTATCCTGCGGCTTTGCTTAGCAACAGGCAGCCCAGATTTGCATTGCTCCAATGTGCTTACAGCTACGGTGGCACACCCCACTGCTGATGTCATGTATACCTGCAAACCACTCCTCGGTGTTGTAGCGCTGCACAGTATGGTACATCCTTAGTCCAGTGGGATGTTTGCGATTCACTATTACTTGCCTCATTTGCATAGCATTGACTACTAATGCATAGTTACCGCGCCGAAGACCGTCACAGACCCTTAGCAACCCTTGCAGCTTGGTTGTGATGTACCATGCATACCACTGAGTATTATGATGAAATCATGATTTGTTTTACATTGCGATTATATGACATTTGTATATATTTTCATTGTGTTCCTGTTTGAGCACACATGCCCTGCAGTTGTACTTTGCGTTACTGTGGACATAACATTAAATGTTGATTTTTAGATGTTGTGCATCTTCTCTTATGCCATTGGCTGTATATTTAGCCATTGGCATATGTTAACTTTGTAATACATGAGTCTGGTCTGCTTTCATAGCTCCGATGTTCTGTTTGGCAAAACGTAAACCATTTTTTTTTGGTTTACATTTCTGTAGGCTTACGCTACACCTGCACCACTTAATGAATCACTATGTACCTTAATTTGCATTGTGCAGTACTGCGCATGGGGTGATTAGCATACCTGAGCTGAGGGCTGTTCAGATCTTGCATATGCTGGTAGTGCACGTGGAATTGGATCATACCTGAATCACTCGGCGGCCATATTTAGCATTATACCACCTATGCTACGCCTGCACCTGGCGCAATCTTTATGAATCCCGGGGTATGTGTATTTTTTTTTTTTTTTTGCTCCTACTAGTCTGAACATTCAGATGTCCAGATAATGTTGAAAACAATGTACTGCTTTGGAGAAGAAGCTAGTATCAGTGTGTTTATGTAATAGAATTGCATGGGTTACTATTTCAGAAACTCTCTCACTGTCCATGACAGAAGTTAGGGCCAGTAACTTTACTTTGCTTCAAGATGGCCAAAATTTGATGTGTAAATGAATAAATAGTTGTTAGTATACTGAGACTGTAAAGATTTTTCAGATTACCAAAAATGCTGGATTACACAGCCTGTCAATGATTTTATTTATTTATTTATGTATTTATTTATTTAACTTTGTTAACTGGGGAAGAATACTGATCCAGATGGTCCACTTTCAGGTTCTGTCCAAGTGTACGTTACACAAAGTTGTACAACCACAGTAAGTCATGCATAAATCACACACATTTTATAACAAGGTTATATGAGCACAATAGATGAAGCATAAGTAAGATACACAAATCATTCATTTTTACTAAGCTAACAATGATGAAATGCTGCTTAAATTTGACAACATGTACAAATATATTGTTTGACATTTCTTGACTGGGTTAGTCCGACTGAGCCAAAGCCCTTTTTCAACAGAGGCAGGCAAAAAAAGTTCCACAGATGACAAAAAATCAAGTAGAAAAGCAAACACTGAGATACAATAAAAAGTATAGATTATGAAGTAAGAATTACAAATTAAAAAAAAAAACAATAAGGAGAAAATACAAAATTTAAAGTACATGATTAACAAATTCAGAGACTATATACATTTGTACATCAATCAAGTCAAGATGAGCAAACTTTTCAGAGAATGTCAAGAGTACTTCAATAAGCTCAGCAGCATATATGCTATAAATTAAGATGAAACCGTATTAGAAAGAACAGGGAGTTCTTGTGAGGGAGGTGATGCTTATGGTGTGAGATATTCAAGGAGGGTAGTTATAGTGACAGATCCATATCCTATTAAGACAGTTTTTAGTAGCAGTTTTGAATTTATGTGGGTGATTGATTTTTCTAACATCAAAGGGAAGATTATTCCAGGATTGAGCTGGGAAGTAACTGTACAGGTTTTTCCCAATTTTGCTTTAGACTTGTAGATTTGGAGCAGGTTTTGTTCAGAGCTTCACAGGGACCTTGATGGCAAGTAGAGGGAGACGAATGAGGCAATGTTGGGACAGAAAAGGGCAGATACAACACAGAGTGAATCATTTGAAATTGTGATAGAAGCAGCTGGTACAGTTGATTTTAAGAGATTTGGGAGTTGCAGACTGTCATAGTCTCTGTTTTTATGGCTAAATGTATTTGGTTAAATAGTACATCATAATTTTATGGAGGGAGTTTGTTTCTGTTCATGTCAGGCTTTACAGGTTTGTTTGTAAAGTATTTTGATTTCATACATAACCCATGCTTTGTGAATAGTTGTGAAAAGTCTGGTTACAAGTGTAAAGTACTTTTCTTTTAGGTGATACAGAATATTGGTCAGTGTCTCAGCAATGGATTCAGGATTTGAGTTTTGCAGGTGGGCTTCCCAGCTAATTTTAGACAGTTTTTCTTTGTCGAGCTATGATTTTTTTTTTTTTTGTGTGTGTGTGTGTTTTGGACAAAATGAGATTAGCCTGGGAGGTGTTATTTTATGTTATATTCATGGTGAAGGTCGTGAGTAGTGGTCACTTAGGGCATAATGATGTATGAAAATCTTGGAGATTTTAGAGACCATATTTCTGACAAATAAGACAAGGAGAGAGTGCTTATTGGGATTGATGTTAGGCCAAGGAATTCTAGAATACCAGAGTTGGAAGTTGAGATTAGGTTAAGGCTGAAATCCTCCAGAAGGATAATGCCATGTTGTGATGAATGGTGCCTTAATATTTTGTTAATAAGGTGTTTAATTTAAACAGGGTGAAAGGGGAAGGTAGGTAAGCTATCCCAAGGATAATGGTATAGGCCTTGTTAAGCTGTAATTTAATTAGTTGCCATTCTGGGTCATAGAGTAGTGGAGATATCTTGAGTTAAGAGAGTGGCTTTTAAGTTGTTTATTACTACAGAAAGAGCTCGCTTCCTGCTCTAGATCCAGACGAGTTATAGTATGGAATATAGAGTGATTCATTAAGAGAGTGAATTTTCTTTAAACCATGAGATTATGTTATGCCTACTACGTCAGGGTCATGTATTTGTGGGAAGGATACTAGTTGTGCAAGTTTGCTTTTAGTACATTTTCACAGGAGTGGGAGTGGCCAGGTTACAGCTCTGAAAATGGCTAAGGATCTTACCCTAAGTAAGACAGCACAACCTTTTTTACCTTTGCACAGGACAGTGCAGTGCTCTATTTTAAAACACAAAAACTGACAAGCTACATAGATTCATAGTTTCATAGGTAAGTACTAGGCTAGCTGCCATTGTGGACCATTTTAGGACTAGCTAATTTCCCTTTTTGTGCTCAAAATAATCAATCCCATACTCAATAATTATATATTACCCCTAATGTGAATAACTGGGATCACACCATAGATAATTTGAGGGGACTCTCTTTGCATGGGATAAAGCATTTGGGAGCTGCCTCAGTTTGTTAGTAGTACAAGTGGCAGCCCTGTAGTAAAGTTTCTGTTTCCTCTCCATAAATATAAGCTGTGCTTGAAAATGGACAGGGATGACCTTTTTTATGTGGATGGGGAGTCTGTTTCTTACCAGCGATATCCTCTGCAGGATATACCTGTCTCTCTCAACCATTCTGTTAATGTTGCAGAAGAAGTTTATATCTTTAGACACACTATTTCTGATGGCATTTGACTTGCTGATGTGCTGTAAATTTATGGGGAGTCTGTTTCATACCAGCGATATCCTCTGCAGGATATACCTGTCTTTCTCAACCATTCTGTTAATGTTGCAGAAGAAGTTTATATCTTTAGACAGAGTATTTCTGATGGCATTCGACTTGCTGATGTGCTGTAAATTTATCAGTAATGGGTCGAAAAGTGTCTTGTATGCCAGGCACAAGCCACCTCTTAGCACTCTGTAGGATATTGGCTGTAGTGACAAGGATTTTAGTCTGTCCATGTAGGACATGTTGTTTAAGCCTTGCATTCTTTCCATAAGGTATCTCTGTGAGCATTCCAGTTGTTTCATGCATCTGGACAGAAACAGACCAAATGGGGCATTATATTCAATGACTGGCCTAATGAGGGCTGAGTAAAGGGCATCAATGACATCCCTATATCTGGATACATTTCCTGTGTTTATAAGCCATGCAATATAGAAGGAATTCCTTACAACAATGTACACATGTTGATCAAACGTTACGTCACTGTCATAGGTTCATAGGTTCATAGGTAGGTACTAGGCTATTGGCCCTAAGGCCTATATAAGCCTAGCCAAACGGTACGCTGGCTTTTGCCACCCAAGAAAATTATTTTCCTGTGCCCACTGTCACACAGAGCCACAGAAGTGATCCCCGGGGTGAATTTCCTATTTCCCATCCAATCATCAAGATTTTTCTTGAAGAGTGCTAATGAGGAGCTTTATTTGATATAGATAGATAGTTTGTTCCAGAGTGTGGGAAGTCTCTGGGACAGGAATCTATCCCTCCAGCATGTTCTGTTTATTGTGGTGACAAGGTTTAGGTCCCTAAAGCATGTAGCTCAGAGTGATTGGGATTTCTTTACGTGGAGTATGACCAACAGCTGTGGGTTTGACATAGCTTTGTATGTTAGGCAGAGATCGCCTCTGAGTAGGTGATATTTGATGGAGTAAAGCTGGAGTTTTTTGAGCCGGTCTGCGTAGGGCATCTGTTTAAGGCTGGTAATCTTCTTTGTGAGGTATTTCTGTGGCCTTTCCAGTTGTTGTAGATGTCTTGTGAGGTACATACCAAAAGGGGCATTGTACTCTATAATGGGTCTAATGAGTGATGAGTAGAGGGGAACAATGACCTCTTTTTCCTGGATGAGAAAACTTTTGTGATGAGGTGTGCCATGTAGAAGGATTTCCTGATTACTGTAGCAATGTGATTATCAAAGGAGAGACTACTGTCCACCTGTGACCCAAGGTCTCTTATCAAACTTTTGGTGTTAAGCAGACTACCGTCTATGTGGTAGTTCATGGGTACAGAGTTTTTAGCAAAAGGGATGACAATGCACTTTTTGGATTTGAGCTTGAGGCCATGGCTTTGAAACCAGGCATCTGTCTCAGTGAGGCCCTTTTGTGGGATGTCCACATCGTTAAGGGTTTTGATTATAGCTCCTAGTTTGCAGTCATCTGTGAACTTTGTTAGCCAAAGACCTTCTGTGTTAGCCTGTATGTCAGAGAAGTAGATACCAAACAGGAGAGGACCTAGGACTGAACCCTGTGGTACTCCACTTGTCACTGGTCTGAAGTTGGATTTAAAGTCTGCTACTTTCACAGTGTGGGTTCTGTCAGTGAGCCAGTTGGCAACCCATCTTGTCACATAGGGATTTATACCTAGTTTAGTGAGTTTGTCTATAATTCCAGAGTGGGGGATGGTGTCGAAAGCCTTGGCGAGATCTAGATAGGCTGTGTGAACCACCTTACACTCATCTATGGCTTTTGTGACCACTTCAAAGAAGTCTATCAGGTTTAGGAGACATGATCTGCCTTTTACAAACCTAAACTGGGTAGGGTCCAGAGTTTGGAGATGTCATTGTTTATAAGTTCCATGATGATATGCTCCATAGCCTTACAGACCAGGCTCGTCAGGCTAATGGGGCGGTAGTTCCGAGGTCCATGGTGGCTCCCCCTTTGTGGAGTGGTATAACTGTTGTTGTGTGCCATTCAGTGGGCACAAAGCCTGAGATGAGGCTATGATTGAACATGGTATTTAGGTGGGGTGCCAGTTTGTTCTGTAGTTCATGTAGAACGCAGCCTGGGATGTTGTCAGGTCCCATGGATGCTGTGTTCTTGGCATTGGAGATTGTGTTTTGTACCTGTGCAGGCATGATTACAGGTACTTTACATTCTTCCAGTATAGATATGGGCCCTTTAGGGGATGAGAGAGGGGTAAAATTAGCACTGAACCTATCTGCCAGGATGTTGACAATATCAGTTGGTTCTGTATATTTAGTGCCATTGTGCTGTAACTCAGTGCAGATCTGAGTGTTGCCATTGGAATTCTTGACATAATTATAGAATGCTTTGTGGTTATCTTTAGAATCAGTGTTGATTTTGTTTTCGTAACCAGCTTTGGAGGATTTAATGAGGGATCTCAGCTTCTTACTGAGACTGAACACGGAGTTCCTCCAATCATGAGATTTTACTCTTTTTTGCAACAGTTTCTTTCTTCTGTTGCAGAGTTTGTTTATAGCAGGGGACCAACAGATTGGCTTCCTTATTTTGGAGGATAGCATCTTGGTTCTGTTCTGTTGGGGATTGCACGATCCATGCACTCGTGTAAGTGCTTATAAAGTGCAATTGTATATGATTCAGCAGTCATATCTCTATTCTCCATCAGCATGGGTGTTGTGAAGTTTGCCACTTCTGTTTTAAGAAGCGTGAAGTTGGCTTTGGAGAATTTGTTTACGGTGGTTTCCCTAATGGGGGGTGGGGGTGGGATGTGGATGTCTAGGGTGATTTGCTTGTGGTCGGATCTGACCAATGAGGAATTGACCTCTGGTGTGGAACATCGGTTGCCCATGTTGGTAATGACCAGGTCTAGGATATTGCTGCCCCTGGTGGGGGTGTGGATAAGTTGATCCAAGGCATTGGAATTTATGAATTCCAGAAAACGTTGAACACAAGAGTTGGTACATGAAAAATTTTCCCAGTTAATGGTGGGGTAGTTGAAATCACCCATTATTAGGGTGTTAGGTTGTACCCTAATATTTTCCAGTGTATCAAGAAATGAGGAGTGGGATTCCTGGGGCATGGTGGGGGATCTGTAGCAAGCTACAATTTGCATTGCGGTCTTGCCCAGAATTAGTTGCACTTGGATAATCTCATATTCATTATGCTGAGCAACTAACCTGAAGGTGTGGATATCCTTAATGAATATGAACATGCCTCTGCCTTTAGTGCTTCGATCCAGATTAGGTGGCTGAAAGGCATGATATGAAATATAGCCTGGTAATGCAGGAGTGCTCTCTGGAGCCTTGAACCAGGTCTCTGTCACTGCACATATGTCAATGTTCTCCATTTTAAGGAGTGCCTCGAGTAAGTGCATTTTGAGGTTTAGACTTTTAGCATTAAGTAGCATTGCCCTCAGATTTTGCTTGCTTGTACCTGTTATGATGGTGAATTTGTCATTTGAATCTTGTCTTAAAAAGGCATTATAGGGGTGGCAAGAGCCTTAGCCAGTATCTGGAATCCCAAGGGCGACAGGTGCAGGCCATCTCTGGCAAAGCACTGTCCACATAAGTTTCCAAATCCTGAGCAACTGGATCAACTCTTAGGTGCATATTGTCAATGTGGTAGTTCCCTGGCAGAGATGACTTCCCAGAGGATACAATATAGCATATAGAAATTATAAAGTTAAACTAAGGCGGGAATACAATTGTAAGTCTAAATTTGTGGTTTATGTTGCTCTATATTATGTTGACAGGACATCTAGGGGATTTTATAAAAGACTGTATCAGCATTTGAGGGCAGTGGAAACTAATGAAAGTAATAATGGCCTGGATAAGCATACTATTTTGAGGCATACTTCTGAAACAAATAAAATACATTCTAGGTTTTCCATAATAGTGCATGTATCTAATTATGAAATTAAGTTAGAAGCAGAAGATGAACTTGATTGGCAAGAGTACTGTTGGCAGATCAGGTTAATGCTTGTAATTCCCGTGGAATGAATGAAAGGGAGAATTATAAAGTGGTTTTGAAGAGGAAGGGGTTAAGTCATTCATTCTGTAAGTGTCATGTGATGTTAAACTATGTAAAGTATTTTTTTTTATTTATACAGCTTGGTCTGAAGAAGTTCCATATTAGTGACAAAAGCACTTACCATTTGTATAGTGTGGCTATTTTGTTTTGTTTAGTTATATTAAAGTGATTTGTGTTTTTAAATAGCTGTTTTTTTATTCATTTTTTGTGGTTTTAGTTTGTTTAGTCCATTAAGCTTTCGGAGGATTTTGTTATTTTGGCATTTAGTTTCAGTGCAAGATTTTGGCACCAGTTATACATTTTAGACAAACCTTCCTGCAGGATAGCTGAGTCATTTTGGGATTCAATGACTGCTTCTAGCTTGCAGTCATCTGCAAACTTAGTTAGACAGAGCCCTTTGGTATTGGCTTTTCCTTCAGAAGAGTACTTGTCAAACAGGAGAGGTCCTAGCACAAAACACTGGAGGACTCCTTTGGTGACTGGTCTCTTTGTGGAGGTAGCTTTCACTAACAAACTAAAACAATGAGTAACAAGGTTAAAAAGAAAAAAAAAACAATCAGTAAAAGCTAAAAGAAAAATCTAGTCAAGCTAGATTCTCCACTGTTAATCATTGTTTTAGTTTGTTAGTTGGGATATTTTGCAGACACCCTAATGGTTATGGACATCAGCTGTCTACAACTTTGTGCTTCCAAAGGTTAGCCAAACAGTCTACTTATGCTGTGCTGCCTAGGCCATAAGATGGCTGGAACATGCATGTCCACAGCTAGTGGAGTTTGGCTTTGTTGGCCTGAATTTGTCCATAATAGACTTAAAAATAAAAGAAAAGTCATGGGCATTCACAGGTGCCATAGAGCAACACCTGATTTGCTGAAGGAGTCATTTGCATATATCCCATGTTACCTCTAATACAAGAGATTTTACAGAATCACACAGTGGAAACTCTAGCTTGACTAGATTTTTCTTTCAGTTTTTACTGATTGTTTTTTTTTCTGGGCAACCATGATTTCCTCACTCACATGTACACACTCTTCTTTTGTGGCAGGCTTGCTCTGCTGTAACCCCCTCATGCAAATGTCGATGGCATGTCCTGCCTTTCCACATTTTTTTGTGACTTAGAGATGTCTATGCATGATGTACAGAGTGGATATCTAACGGCTGCTTACTTAAGTGTTTGGTTTTATCATGGATTATGTACTGAACTGCATTTTTGTTTTATTCTGATGAAGTCTGTCATTGTTATTATTTGCTGTTCCCCTATTTGTAGTGGAAGTAGTAGTGTTAGTAGTAGTACAGTCCCATTATTAATGATTTTTTTGCTTGCTGTGCACCTTGTGCAGATGACACTGAGATTGTCCTGGCCCCAGTTGCAGTGTCTAACTTGGGTGACTTTTATGTTGGATGCGTAATACTGAATGGGCCAATCATATGTGTTTGGGCACTACTTAGCTGGTTTACTTTGTTAGATAACATAAACTCATTTGTGACTTAACTAGCTATGTTTATTTTCTAGTTATAAGGGATGTATACATATGCTTCATCATGTACTTATATGGATGATGGTGAGAATGACCCAGCCCCTGTGGGTTTGTTTGACATGGGACTGCTTGTCTTAACACACATGTTATATACATACATAGGGAACAGTAATAGCTTTATGGGGTTTTGTGTGTGTGTGTGTGTGTGTGTGTGTGTGTGTGTGTGTGTGAGTGTGTGTGTGTGTGTGTGTGTGTGTGTGTGTGTGTGTGTGTGTGTGTGTGTGTGTGTGTGTGTGTGTGTGTGTGTGTGTGTGAGTGAGTGTATGTGTGTCTGTGTGTGTGTGTGTGTGTGTGTGTGTGTGTGTGTGTGTGTGTGTGACATATAACTCTCATAGGTTAGTGCTGACATTCATGTACAATGAAGTGCAATACTTGTATGTGACTGTGATCATTTATCTCTCCCGTACAGGGTCATCACTTACCTCAGTTAATGCTGCAGGAAGAAGTTGTCTACTGTGTAGTTAACCCTGTCTTATGCTCACAATACATAGCCAGTATATGGGTAAGTAAAGGCTGATAACTTTGCATGCATCAGTATTTCTGTTTGTATGTACTTAGCTTTTTTCTCTTATTTTTACTTAGGTAGTAAATCTGCATACTCTTCATTGGGTTCTCTGCCTCTAAGCCAGGGCCATAGATTGAGCATGCCTCCATCTACCGTGATCAGACCTAACTGCTGGTTCTTCATATGACTCTTCATCTATGTCTGTTGATCCTGTTGGCCTTGCTTGTGGTGCTGGGAACTGCAGTCCCTGGTCTAACTCCACCTACTGTAGTTGTCTCCTAACACTTTAGTTATGTAACATGGCACAGACTGTCAGTATTTTAGAAGTGGTGGCTAGGTCATACTGCATGGCATCTTGAGATGTATCTAGACATCAGAAATGTGACTTGGACTCTATTATATTTCCAGTTTAAGTGTGTGTATCATTGTAACCTTGCTCAATGGGGTTGTGTGAGTTTCTCATTGTAGTCATGAGCCCAGTGTATAACCTGCATCACCCACTGCATGTCCTTGTGGGGAATTTGTCCCTAGAAAATGTAGGTAATGGTCTCAGATGTACCATATGTGGGAGCTATGGAAAATGCCAGGGTTACTTGCTTACACACATTAAATATGATCCCTTGTACATTACAGACCAACTGACAGTTCATTGGGTGACAGTACCTCCTTCCACTTTTACCAGGTAGAGATTTTATTTCAGTATGTGTGCAGTCTGTGCCATCAGAATGGCAGGGAAATGTGCTATGACACAGTATGTTTGTATGATGGCAATTCTCTCCTGTAGTGTACATGGAAACCAGATATGCCTCCACACATGTTGCAGCATTGCATTGCAAAATAGGTGGAGAATTCTTGAGGCTAAGGCACCCCCAATGAGTTACCTGTAGGTCTCTAAAAAGTACTTGTACCAAGTATTAATAATGTTACACATATATTGGTTTTGACTGGGATGGATTCTCCACGATTCCCACAATGTCTCAGGTGAAGGCAACAAACATTGATATGGTATCCTTGTCCACTCTATAGTGGTCTTTTATTTCTATGTTATGAAGTCCATGGTAGGTTAAATGTTATACAAACACTCTATCCCTTCTAGTCTGATGTCTAGCAGCAGTAACACCTTGCATTAAAGCCTGTTATACAGATTAAGATAGCAGCAGTGAACCACAACATTTCCTAAGTGTCTTCATGGCTGTCTTCCTACAAGTCTTGGATTTCAGGGCTAAAGGAAATGCAGTATGTAGGCATGCATTTTAAATATCCACGACGCACTCTGCCATGATAATTTGTTTCATTAGCATGTATTTCAGCTCCTTGCTCCCTCATTAGCACATTCTGCCACTAGCCTTTATTTTGAAGCAAGGCATGATGTGTAGAGCCGTTTAACAAATCTCAAGTAACTTCTTGTTCATTGCTGCAAAGGGGCTTAGCATGGCATGTAGGCATTCAACAATCATGGCATACTTGTTGGAAAAAAAGTCTGTAGGCTACAGGAGGAGCAGGAGAGTATGCAAGATAAGCCTGTTTCAGAAGAAAAATAATACAGGCCATTAAACGGCACCATGTATATCTTTTTTTCTTTCGCACTGCAAATCAGTTCATGCACCTGTAAAATATGTGTGTGTGTGTGTGTGTGTGTGTGTGTGTGTGTGTGTGTGTGTGTGTGTGTGTGTGTGTGTGTGTGTGTGTGTGTGTGTCTGCATGTGCATCTTGCTGGGCCTAACGTACAACCTTCAACGAAGGAATGCCCATTCACGCATGTTGCCACACAGAAGACGCTCTAACTGAGAATCGAACGGGCAACGTCTAACTGTGAGGCGACAATGGTATCGCAGCACCCCCACCGCGCAGTACATATATATATATATATATATATATATATATATATATATATATATATATATATATATATATATATAGTTATAGGATACAGCTAGATTAATACCACACACACACACACACACACACACACACACACACACACAAACATGCATAACATGTTTCTGCACATTCAAAAAATATTTTGCAGTCATTATTTCTTGACTGTAAAAGCATCATACTAAATAGGGACTTTTGGCATAATGTTTAACTTATTTCTGCACTAAGCTGAAGTTTACTAAAAGTATTATACAGTCAGCTTATGGGTGTGATTTATGCATATAATGTGCATTACCAGTGCACTAAGAAATGAGCACAGTGCACACACACTACGATAAACTGAGATGTTCCACAGTTTCACTATTTTCACACATTATGGTGGTCTGTGTTCTACATTGCCAGATTCATATGCTTATAGATGTAGTTAGGGCACAGCTATCAACACCAAGTCTCTTTCCTCCCTTCTCAGTCAGAAGGCAGTACATACAAAACTTCCTCACCACCCTGAATAAAACATGGATGATCTGGGGAAGACTGACTTAATGAGTGTTTGAGCAAATTGATTGTGGTCATATTGATACATTCCTTGGAAAGATTCCTCTGTAATGTAACACTTATTATATTTTTTTTTCATTTTAGCCAGTAATCCTTCTTTTAACTTCATTTAGAACTGCATACATTGTTTCCTGCTAGCCCACGTGGATTGTATTGCTTTGCCAAATTTGCCCTGGCTGTATATTGTTATCTGTACATCCCAGCTTAACCCAATGGCGGGTTTTGTACTTCATGTAATGACTGAAATAATTGCAGGACATTTCCTTGACAGAAACAAAAGTAATGACCAGAATATTTCAAATCAGTCTGCCTGCTAATACAATATTTTACATTTTAAGCATAACTATCCCTCATTTACCTTCCACATGTGTGTTTGTACAACAGAGGTTAAATGACCTTTGGACATTGAATTTAACTCACAGAGCATAAATCAGTTACTCAGACTTAGTTACAACAACATGAAAGCTTCACAGTTCCTATTTGATGATTGCAGGTTTGAGGTATCAGTAGCAGGATAGATGTAGTACACATCAAACACTATAAATCCAACTCTGAATATTTCTACAAGATGAAGTCTCTAAGAAGTGACACGTTACTATAGCTAGAAGAAACTCTGGGGGCAAGGCAGCATGTACTTCAAAGCTCTGACGTAGATTAACTTACCCAAGCTGTAGTTCAAAGAACCAAATCTGCAAATCAACTCTTCAGTGCTTTCCTATCTCTTTTTTTTTTTTTTCAAAATTCTCATAGTTGTACTTTATCCTTTGGGAATACCTGCATAGCAATATACCATTAATGCTGCAATACAGAAACCAGCCCGTCCGCTCTTCCTGCACTCTACCATTTGTATTACTGTATCTGAATAGAAACAGACAACCAATCTTATCAGTGGCCATGCCCCCCCCCCTACTCATGTTGTCAGATCTGCCAGTCTCATTGTCTGTCAGGAACTGGCATCATTGTGTTGTAAAAACACAAACAATGCAAGCTTTAACAAACTTGTCAGGTAGGCTAAATCACGTTATCCTCAAATTGCGTATAGAATAATACTTTGGCTTATCTAACAATATGGCCCAGTTTTCTTGAGTGCCTTTTTGTTCAGTCTTCTCACAAAAGAGTGAGGAGTTATTTTAGCTCTCTTTTAATTAGTAGGCAGCATGGCTGTTGATGTAGACATGTATTCTAAATGTAAATGATTTATTGCTGTCCAGTTCACAAGTCTTGGTTATTCTTTATATTAGTACTAGCCACCACACTTTTGTTTTTCATGCATTATGCTAGAAACAGAATTCATACTGGCTGTACTTGCAAATTTCTGTAAACATGACATTCATTTTCAATGGCATATTTAAGAATTGCCTGGTTGTTAAACAGTTGCCTTGAAAAAACAGCACTATATTTCTGAATTTACTGGTCAAACCTTTGAATTAGTGCAGCTTTCATTATTCAGCTTTGATGTAATGCAAACGTCAGTATTTTCAATTTATTCTTATTGCGGTTAGAGTTGTCGCCTCACAGCAAGAGGTTCTCCCATTCGGTTCTCATCTGAAGCACCTTCTGTGTGGAGTCTGCATGTCCTCCCTGCGGTCGAGTGATGTCTAAAGACATGCAGGTAGGTACGTGCGTGAATGGGTGTGCCTTCTTTGAAGGTTGGGCATCGGGCTGGCAACTTGGCACCGTAAAAATCCACTGCCAATCATTAGTGGACCGGAGTTCTGCTATGGCAAACCCTAACTGGGAAAAGCCGAAATACTTTTATTTTTTTCTTCTAGTAAGCCAGCACAGTCAAATGATGTAAGCACAAGTTACGGATCTTTCAGTACCAAAGAAAACAAAGATTTAAGCAAGGCTGATCTCTGTCAGGTGTATCTTGTCCATATGTAAAAATGAATCATATATACATGGTGATTGTGCAGCATGTTGTTATTTCAGTGAAAAATAGATTTACCTGGAAAATTCTGTTTAGCTGTTTGCAGCTTGCCTTTAGATATTTTGAAGGAAGATTGAACTGAAAATTGTACAGGCAGGTAATAAACATAAAACCTAGATTATTGCGCATGCACATTCTGATTACTTCATTATCTTAGAATACAATCTTTTCATTTTTAGGTTTAAAGCTGTGACCTTGTACTACAAAGTGTACAAAAAGGGGAAAAAAAAGAAATGTTTCTGCTGAGAGTTGAACATATGCTGTCTGAAGCATGGTTTCTGTTGTGCTGTTTTCTTACCAAGGAGAATTAGAAAGCTTCTGAAGAATGCATTTCCTTTTACTCTGCTGAGCAACATTGCCTGGCACATGTAATTACTTTTTCAGTTACTAAGAGTATGGCATGTACATATTTCAGAACACTAAAATTAAAAGTTAAATAGAAAAAAAATCAAAATGTTTATGCACACAGTCTGTACAGATTTATATGACTTTTGAAATTGAGTTCTTTTCAAGCTTGAAACAACATATTTCACCTTATTTAAGGAGGAGTACGTTTCGCATTTGATGGTTTTAAAAAAACGAACATACTAGGCTAATAAAATGATGCAAGGCTGCTTAATCATGTTACCTTGTAGGGGGCAAAATATTTCATTTTTTTTCATTAAACCAAATACATTTGACGCTTTGGATAAAATGAGTTGTTGAGTGACTCCTTTTCTTTTCTTGTGTTTGATTACAGTTATATCAGTGAATGGGAAGAGGGTTTTATACATCTGCAGGAATGTATTTCATGGTTTCTGTATGTTGTTAAAACTTACAGTTGCAGTAAATTTGCAGCCTAGTTTTTCAAAAGCAATTACAAAAATGACAGGGTAAGATGGGAAAAAGTTAACACCCAAATTCCATTTTGAAAAGCAATCTATTTCCTAATCCCCTCTTTATTTTTCTTTCTTTTTTTGGCCAAAATAAATGAAGCATTTCTCAAGCTTTTCACATATGGGAAACACTTTAGTCACATTAGTATATGTGTTTTTCCATATTTTATTCTTTACAATAATATTCAGTTATATTGAAAAAAGTACCTGGCAGGCTTGGTTTGTCTTGATTCACTGATTAAGCCACTGATGAAGTGACCGTTTCCTCATAGCTATGACAAAATGCATGAAATGAAGCAGCTGCAGTTCTTTAAAACAAGACTCATTCCAAGTTCAAATTAGTTCAAAATTTCAATAAAAACAATTATACAGAAGAAAACTTCAAAAGATAGATTAACCTTCATTACAGGAAAACAAAATTGCTTTAAAAGTGAAAGCAGTTTGTAATATTAATGCAACCCAAGACCCCTGCCGTACATACAAATATATATGTACTTGCATGCAGACACTTAAACATAGACACAGACACTAACATATATGCAAACACACACACACACACGTGTGTGTGCATCAGGCTGGGTGGCATTTTTCTCTTTTTTTGTGAGAGACATACATTACAACTACAGTATTTGTACTTGGTTATAAAACTAAAATGTAGGGAAAAATAAATAGTGAAACCTGTCCTTTTGCATATATTCCTGTGTCTGTCTTTCTTAGTATTATACCCACTTTTAGCATGGAAGTGAGCATTGCCTTATTACATTAGACATTATTTCAGTATTATTTAATGTCAGCCAAAAAAACCCTCAACTCTCTTATGTGTCATATTAACTTCTGGAAGATATCCACTATGTATTTCCATTTCTTGCAAGTTTCAGCAACTTTTCTCCCTGTTCATATAATATCTATGCCCCCTCTATGCCAGCATTTAGTCTGTGACAGAAATATCTTATTGGCCTATTATTATTTTCTCAGTTTCTAGCAACTTCTCTTTCAGGCAGTTGAATCTGTTACATGTTTTGCTTATGATTTTCCATTTGTTCTATTGCTTCCATTACTACTACTACTAGTGACAAACTGTTATGGGTAAAGATATGGGTACAACTTATGAAACATTAAACATTCTAATAAAACCTTAACAAAAATTTAATATTTTGGTAAATCAGTCTCTCTAACAGACCAATTTAGCTTTTTTCATTGGCAAAGAAACATATAAGCCTGTGCAAAGGTAAGTCTCACAGCTTGCAAGACTATTGAACTGCGATGGTAACACAGTGCCTCAGTTAAGCAAAAAATTCTTCTTGACCAAATCACATCATAGAATGTTAACTCAGAATTTAGGAGGCATCTCACATCTTATTGGAAATTTTGCTAGATACTTTGCTTTGGATGCTGGGCTGTATGACAGCTTTCATGCTCAAGAGATGTAAGGCTTAATCCTAAGCCTTAAATCATTTTGGCATCTACCAACAAAGCTCTCAATAACACATCTCCTTACAATAATTATCAGTATGGGCAATGGAATAGCTCACCTTAATCTGAATAGTTTTAATAGCAGGTATGAGCATTCTGAAACACTGGTCAGTGTGAAAGACCCTGACATTATTGCTGCCTCTACGCCATAGCTCAAACAGAGTTCTGTCGTTGGAAAAACATGCTAAACTTTGGTACCTGATAAGATGAACTTGGAAGAGTCAGTTTGTTTTAACTGGCTGTCATGAGTCATTGAAAAGTTGCTATTGAATTGAGTAAGATTATAGAACTGTGGAGGGAAGGACATTTATCTTTATCTTCAAAGTGGCCTAATCTGGGACTTAGGATATGTAGAGATGTGGGGTATGAGAAGTACACTGACCTTGACTCCATGCAAAAACAGCTTTTTGTCATTCTGTTAAAGTTTTCAATAAGTATTATATGTTTAAGAGGTTTGGTTATTTGAGGTATGATGTGTTTTGGTATTTTGTTTAACCATTGGTTTCTTTTATTCTTCGCTGGCTTGAGTTTAAGCATTGAATTTGGGTTAACACCTCATGCTTGCATTTTAGTACCAATAAATGCAAAGTAACATATTTCCGGAAACAATGAGTACCCTGTTCTCTTTATCTGTAAGTGAAAAATTAATGGATAGTTAAGAATAGCAGACAAACAGTTTCCATTTAACTTGTCTTAAAATAACTTACTTACGGATTTTGAAAAAATATGGATCTTTCAAATCATACTGACAACTCACAACTATTTATATTCAAATACAAAGCAGAAAAATGTTTGTTTTGTCTTGAACATCAGATCTGAAGTTAAGAAATGAAATAAAAAAGACAATGAAATATATCAATACAAAAAGTTTATATTAATGTAAAAATTCAGTAAAAATAAAGCTTCTTTGTTATAAAGCATCCTGATGAAAAAAAACAATTATTTACCAGAGGAAATAATTTAGCAAATACTCCAGAAAAGTTTGTTGCCTGAAATTCTTGTGCTCAGACATGGGACAACTGTCAAATATCCTGCCATCTTCAAAAAAAATATTCCAAGACTTTTATTTCAAAGCAAGCTTAAAATAATGTAGTTACTTTTGCTATACTTCCAGATAAACCTATATCTCACCTACTATTAAATATTTACAGTTATTAAGTTAGTCACTCTGTTATTTGTAACCCAAATGACAAGGATTCATGATTTTTTCATTTTCAATAGCAGTTTCATTGTTTGGAATGATCACTGGTAGTAAAGAAAACTACTTATGTAGCTCACTTCCATTTTGTTGAGTTTGTGTGTCAGTGTTGTATACAATGTGACTGTTATACAAACCTGCATAATCCTGAGGCTGGATCAAATATAGGGATGTGGTCAGAATGCTGGCTGCAACTATCAAATCACAATACATGTAACAAGATACCACCATGTCACTCTGTCTATCTGAGCCTCACAAAACTATGCACTGCTTTGGTATCCAGCTTCAATTTGTATATTTCAGCATATTTTGAGTCATTTGCTATACAATATCTACCACCGTCTACCCCTTTTCCCAATATCTTTGTTTATTTCAATTTGCAAAGCTTATAACAAAAAGAAAAAAAGAACATTAAACAGATTTAACAAATAGAGGTGAAATGTACTCACAAGAAATGTAAACAAGAAATCAACCATAAAATATGAAACTACCATGAACTATCTACAACTTTTTAAAACAAAAATGATATGTATCCTGCAATCTAAAAGTTTAACATATCCTAAAAAAGACCATAGGATAAACTTTACATAAATACATTAAATAAGTAGCAGTTAAGGATTTTATCCTAACAACTCTTAAGAATGAGAGATTAAGAATGTTTTTTAAATGTGAATTTATAAATCTTAGTTTTCTTCACTGCTGTTTCCTTGAAACTATTCCAGGTTAGGTTTTTCTATCAGACCAGTCTTGTATAATGTATATTTTGACCATCATACATAAATTTGTCAACCTGTATTGATCTGTCCTGGCAAATTTGGTTGGTAGAATATGGAGTTGGGCAAATTTCCATGACAAAGTGGATATGTGATAGCACATTCTTTCAAGCGTAACTTTCAAAGGATACCATAGTTGGTATGAGTTCTTTCAGAACCACATGATGTTATTTAGATCTATATCATCATACTGCAAAATGCACAGGAAGAAGAAGTATTAGGAAATAAATGCATTAGTTTGGATGGGGGTCATATAGTCATCATTTTAAATTATAAATTGTGTGTAAGAAAGTTTATTTGAGAAAAAAGCATGTTTTACATTAAATTTGATAGATTTTTGAACTTGACTTATAGTGGAATTAGGATTTATATTAAACCAATAATTAGAAAATATAGGAAAATTAATAGCTGTATAAGTTGGAATCAGTTTATAGATGTATATTATACAGTTGTCAGAAATGAATGTGCCCCACAATAATTTACAACATTTTATTTCATTCTTATTTAGTTGCATGTTTTTAATTTTGATCTGTGTAGAATAAATGATTTGATTGAGGGTTGGAATGTACATCTTAGGAAGACTAAAGGCAGTTCTATTATTTGTTTCAGATGTGACAGTCTCGTCAATTAAAAAATCAAGATTTTTTTTATCTTTATATAAAGGAAAAAGTGATAGGTTAATCATTTTATTATTAATTTTAAAATTTGATTTTAAGTAATTGGTTATAATAGTTCAAAGGAGGAGTAAGTATCTACTATTTTGATAAGTTTTTGAGTAAACTTTATTCTGTTGATTTAACATTTATATACTTTTATAATTTTTATGCCCCTAATATTTAAGAAAAATAGAGCCATAGGATTACAGTTACATTTATCTAAATGACAGTGCCAACATGTAACTCTGTTATGATTCCATTTATAAGAGTTTTTTTGGAAGGTAATAATTTTATGAAGTTTACTAACATTAATAAGCAGTACAAGTATAAATCTGGTAGACCTATAGCCCCATATGTTTAAGGTTGTGTATATTTAGTGTATGCTATTCTAACTTAATGATAAGGATTTTTTTTAGTTTTTGTCATGTCCTATTTGAAATTAATAGTTAAGATGGAATAGAGGTCTTGGAAGGATATTCATTCTAACTATAGCTACCTTTGAAAGAAAGGAAAGTATTAGGTTACTACATCTATTGATAACATTTTTCACATTTGCCCAACTTTTTGAAAAGTTATTTTAATAGTTCAATGATAAAATATGACTATAAGTTATACATAAGTATTTAAGACTTGTTTTAATTTTTATTTCTGTAAAATATATGGTGCCATGCCTCTCAACTGCACACATTATTGCAGAATGTCCAGACTTTTGCCTCATAATTTTGGTCCATTTTCATAAAATTGTGGTTTTCTGACAAAGTAGTGGCAAATCATTAAAGATTAAAGTTAGAAAATAATGACAGACATTTGAGTTTCAAACTTCATACCCTTCAGAAAATTCATGCTAATGCAAAACCTCTTATTCTATCAACTTTCCAAACTTGTAAGAGCAATATTTAAAAAAAGTCCCTAATTTTGGGCCTTTGTCCCACTTATATGTATGGCTTTGTCCATTTCTTGCTCTAAGTGGTTCAGAGGTATGATGGTTGCTTTGGTTTATTTAGATTTAATTTTTATATGCAAAATTTTGAGTTAGCAGATATTTTTTTTAGTATTTTGTGAATGTCGTATTTGGGTGTGGTGAAGAAGTTATTGATATCAATGAAAGCAGTAAATGGAATAGACAGTTTATTGATTCTTTTGATAGTTGGTACTGTATTTTCTTATAGTAAGAGAAGCAGAGGTTCGATAAAAAAATATGTGGGGAGAGGGGACATTTTTATCTTACTCAGCTGAAAATTCTAATTGGTAGTAAGTTAACTTTATTTATTTATAGTCATATGAATGCATTTTCATAAAGTGATTTAATAGCTATAATATAGGATATGGAAAAGTTAAAATGTTGCATCACTTTATAGGTAAATTTATAGCATATATATATATATATATATATATATATATATAGATATATATATATATATATATATATATATATATATATATATATATATCAAAGTCTTTGAAAGCATCCAATGTTGATATAAAAATTGAGTATGCATAGTAGAAAGGTATGTTCATATGTTTGCCTAGATTTAATATATCCCGATTGAAAGGAAGAAATTATAGTTGGTAAGATGGGTTTAATCTATTGGCTAATAATGCTGGATATATTTTTATGTCTATGTTAATAAATGAGATTGATCTTTAATTTAAAAGGTCATTTTGATTTGTGTGGTTTAGAAATAAAAATTATCCTTGAGCCTTTCATATAAAGATCTGTAAAGCCTTTAGAGCTTATATGTTTAAAGACTTGTAAAATAATTTTTGCTATTTCACTAGCAAATCATTTGTAGAACTCTGAAGTAAAACCATCAGGGCTTGGGGCTTTTCCTGTTTTCAGGTTCTTAATCATTGTTATTATTTTTTTCATTAAAAGTTGTAAGTTTAATTGATGCAGCTAAGTGTCTAATTCATCCTCATTTAAGTCTATGGATACTGTACAGTTGTGTATAAATGTTAACAAAAGCTTGAATTATTTCATTTGTTCTTTAAATGATCATGTTATTGTATGTTATTTCTTTTATTGCTGGAGATGAATTTTTAATATTTAATATTTGTGCAAGAGCTTTTGTGTGAGCTTGTAACCATTCAGAGTACTTTGATAAACATTTAGTTTTATACCATGCAAGTTGTGAAGTATACAGTTCATGTAAGTCATTTCTTAATGAATTAAGTCTACTTTCCATGATGGCACATTAATCAGTAATTTGTTGGATTGTAGTTTTTGAGATTTCTCATTTTAAAGGGTTATTTTTTGTTACGTCTATAAAATTTCTTATAATAAGATGCTTTACTAATGCTGATTTCTCTTATTTCAGCTTTTAAAGAGGCCCAGCGAATCTGAGGTTTTTTTTTTTTTTTTTTTTTAGATTGTATAATATGTCATTAATTAAAGTTATGATGTCTTGGTTAACCTCTTCTTTATCTGATAGTGTTGGATTTAGTGCCCAGTTGTAATGAGACCAATCAATTTCTAATTTTATTTTTGATTTGAAAAATATCAGGGTTCTGATTTATAATTTAAGCCGTAATTGTGAAAATGTTAGTGACTAAGAAAAAGTTAAGTCTTGACCAAACTTTATGACATTCTGAGAAATAAGTGTACCCTGAGAAAGGTATTTTATCATTGTTTAATATGAGTGGGTCACACAAGTTATTATCTATTGAATCAGCGATACATAGGGAAGCATTGCAATTATGTTTTAGATTTACTGGTTATTTTATGATGAAAACTCATATAATTATCTAAAAGTGCATATATTTACATGATAAGTTCATGTTTTTTTGACAATGTGCATAAATATTTAAAAATCAAATTGGAGTTTTGAAAAAAAAATCATGTCTACAGAAAAAAATAACACTACCTCCCCGCAAGGTCTGAACCATGGTCAATAATCAATCCAGAAAAGGAAGATTTAACTAGGATAGCTACTCCTAATCTGTTAGAACAATTACCAGATGCAAAAATGTGGTCTATCCATATTTTCTTAATTAGTTTCCATTCTTCTGTAGTCATATGTGTCTCTTGAATGAAAGCAACTTGAGCTTTTGATTCATAAAGTAGATGGAAAAATAACTTTCTCTTGTTTATATGGTGAACTCCCTTATGGTTTCAGGATTCTATTGTCCACCTTTATTTCAAAGGGAAAAAAGACAAAGAATGAACATAAAGTTATCCAACTCAATACTTCTAGCCCACACAAATTCAGTATGTTGGAGATGCATCTATATCAAGAACCTAGAAACCAGGATGTCTTGCTCATCAGTCAGTTCATGTGATACTAAGTAGGTTGTCAATATGCAAACCTCACCCCATATACCTACCAAACCAACAGCACATAAACCTACATATGTGGAGGTCCTTACCAGAAGCTTACCTAAAAAACATCAGAGACCCCCAGCCACAAACACTAGCATGATTCACACTACATTCTGTGAAAAACATAGTACACATAATATATCACACACCAATTTCTCACCAGTGTTCCCACCTGTTCTTGTTCAGCAGCCTCAGCTCTCCTCAAGTTGAACCCAGATTTGACTACTGGACACCTCAAGGGTTATGTGCCTTGTAAGTATGAGTAAAATGGGTTTGCCAAAAGGTCCAAGGTAGCCAGGAATATGCACCCAGTTTTCTGTGAAGTAGCAGATGGAACAGGTGGGTATACACTAACCAGCTTGATGTGATGGTTTGGTGGTATTTGTTGATATGTTGCACATGAATTATTATGGTATCACTATTGGCTGTCCTTGACTGTTATACAATAAGAGGTCACAAAGTAAATCTGGTGTGTTTTATGACTCAGATCAGTGGACAAAGCTTGTTAATATTATTTACTTTTATTTATTTCACATTTATTGATGGGGAAGTCCAATTAGGACAGAGCCTATTTTCAGCAGAAGCCTGGGGAGTAATGCTGCAGATGCTTGTCTTTCAAGTGTGGGAGGAAACTGGAGCACCCGGAGGAAACCCAAATGAACATGGGGAGGACATGCAGACTCCATACAGAAGACACCCCAGCCAAAAATTGAATGAGAGAACCTCTTGCTGTGGTATGTTTCTGGTGTTTGCTGTGTGCTTGTTCCTACTAAGTACAGGTGCATCTGTGCAGCTATTTGCATGTTGATAAAGTGCACTGGTGAACTTTTCCACATATTCAGTGGAGTTATTTGGGTTGATGGGGATATGAAGTTTGCCAATGTATCACTTAAGAGTTGGTAGTCTATCCTCCTAAAGAAATTTCTAAAGGTACTTTGGGTTGAAGTGATCTCTGGGTTCAGTTTTATTTTTAAGGAGATGGCTTTATGTTCAGACCTAAAACGTGATGAAGATATTTAAGGGATGGTGCATGATGCCTCCATATTAGTAAGGAAAAGATCCAATATGTTGCTTCCCCAGTGGAATTTCTGACTAATTTTTCCAGGCAGTTTGTATTTGCAAAGTGCAGGAATCTTTTGTACCTGTGCACTAGTGGTGGTGCAGGTTTCCCAGTACATAGTTGGATAGTTTAGATCACCTAGGGGAATGGTATTGGGTTTAATACTGAGTTATTCTAGTTCTTGTAGGTAGGTATTGTGGCTTTCTAGGGTCATAGAGGGAGTTCTATAGCTAGTTAATATATGTTATGAAACCTATTTGATGGTTATTTGGACATGAGGAAGCTCTACTACATTATGCTGCTTTAACAACCTTGGTGTGAATTTGTTCTGGACATAGATTGAAACAGCAATTATTTTTTTCATCTCCTTTGCAGTACATCCTCTAAACATGTAGAAAACATTATAGCCCTGCATAGCTAGAGTGGTCTCTGCCTTTTCACACATGTAATGTGCATCTTTAATCTAACCTTAAAGTACCCGGTAGTTTCACCTATATTGTGTCTAGAACATTGTACACCCTGTATAGACTATACCCTTTGTGTTTCATGTAAAACTACTGTTAAACACATTTTGGTTTATTACTTTTAGGGTTTACCTTCATCTGTGTGTATTGCACAAAGGCGGACACGAATTGTCCGAGCAACAGTTTGTGAAGTTTGCAAACGCTGAACCGAAAAAGGATCGAATGTGCAATGAGCGAATGCACATTGACATTCGCTCATTGCACATTCGGTATTTTGGGGCGGATTGCCCTATAGTGGGGATCGGGAAATGGTCCCTTTCCCCACTGCAGTGTGATCTTGGAGTTAGAATATTAAAGTAGGGTGGGTGTGGAGGGTGCAGGGGGGCTTGCCCCCCTGCTTTGAACCCTTATTACATTTTTGTTTTGACATTAATGTTCGAAAATCAGGGAATCTGCTTTTCGATTTGCTGATTTTCGAACATTAGAGACTGTCGCTGTTTTCACTTTCATGGTTATGAGTCACTCATATTAACATTTGCACCACTGTGATTTGGATTTGTAAAGGTAAACCACTTTTAGTAACAGTTTCAACATTGTCAAGACAGGGTAAAAAGTTACATTTTCCAGAGAAGGCCATGATGACTATGAATGAAAGAGTCAACTGTACTTTAATTTACACTTTTATTTATTGATTTATTTATTTAGTTAGTTCTACATATTGATCAGAAGTGTCTTTATCTGTGCCAAATAGCGTTTATTACTAGGTAAAAGGAGAATTTAGGCCGGGATTCAGTAATCCTCCATGTAAGACTAAATAAGTCTTACACGGAAACTGCAGCCTAAGAGGAGGACATCAGCACACCATGCATATTCATGAGGGCACTCTGACTCAACTCTAAGGCTAACACGGAGCGTGCATGAGTGCAGAGGGTGTGTCAGACTGCCGAGCAGTCCAAATATCCATGCCCCTGCAAGTCCCTAAATCAGCAAATGTCAACAGACATGAGCGAGTCCGCTCAAATGTGTACATACACAACACTACACTCGCCCACATTCTAAACCCCTGTACAATTATAAAATGTAAAACTTTTATTATTTTTTTTTTATTATTATTCCCGATATAGCTGCCCATATTTGCACGTGTTTGCGTGGGTGTGCCCATTGCTTAGCTACAGTTAGCAGTTTAGACATCGAAGAGAATACTAAGAAACTTATATGCAAATTAACCCAAATAGCAATTGCGTGCTGGTAGAGCCTTCGCACAAAGAGGAGGCATTCCCGATTTGAGTCCCTCCACTCCCCTTTCTATTTTCTGTAGGAAATCTGCATAGAAAAATAATTCCTGACATTTATCTGTTAAATTTTAGTAAAAAAGCATTGAAATGGCCTATGTAGTAGTGAACAATATGTTATATATATATATATATATATATATATATATATATATATATATATCTATCTATCTATAGATAGATATATATATATATATATATATATATATATATATATATATATATATATATATAGATGTATATATATAAGAAGGTGAATTGGTTATGCATACTGATGAATGCATAAGTAACGTATCTTAAGCAATGTGAAGCATTGCTAAGCAACGTTTACCAGTATTAAACACATTTAAGAATAATTGCCCATAGCTTATCACTGCTTTAACTAGCGCAATGGCTGTGCGCGGAGCTGCGCATCGCACCAACTAGCGCAAATAAAACATGTTTGCGTGCAGCTGTGCACTGTGCTAATTAGTGCAACGTCGGGCAACGTAGAGCAATGTTGGGGAAAGTTGAGCAAAGTTGGCTAAACACAGCCACACCTCCTAGCCGGTCTGGCCAGTAGTAAAATAAAAAGCAATGAGAGGCCTCGAACCCGGGATAATGTGCACCATAATCACAGTACTGGACCACTAAGCCATGACAGCTTTTGATATTCATGCACTGTCAACACACACATACATATTAATGAAAGTTTACCCAGTGCTAAGCAGGTGTGCTTTCATCTGAGATTTTTCAAAAATGGCCAATCACAAATAAGTGTGGGAAATGAGGCATATTTAAGCTCCATAGGTGGAAATACTTGCCATAACTGATTGTAGCTCCCATCTGTAGGCAGCATGGCTGGTGTCGGAGAGGGCTGTCGCTTTCGAGCGCAACGGTGGGGCATTGAGGAGTCAAAAGTGATGATTTGGCTCTTCATCCATAATCATGATGCCAGACTCCTGGAGGGCCAGTTCCAGGGCACTAAATACAAAGCAGATGTCTGGAACCATCTCGCACATGATCTCACCAGTGCCACAGGTGTCCCTTGGACTGGTGAGCAGGTCAGACACCACTACGCAGACTTGAAGAGATGCAAGTGAGACCAACTAAACCAGTGGATACAGGAGGCCTGTGGGAATGAAAATGCCCCACTACTGAGTAGGTAGCCATGGAATGAAGTATGTAAGAATTGCTATTGTAGTCGATATTATGGATAGGTATATGTCTCAATATCATAGGTTCATAGGTTCATAGGATCATACTAGGCTATCTGCCCTAGGGCATTTCCAAGCCTATCCAGAGTATGTTTGGCTTTCACCACCCATTTTAAAATGAATTTTGCTATGCCCTTTTTCTAGGTTAGTATACTGTGCCTCTGTCTAACAGTGACACAGAAGTGATACCCGGAGTAAATCTACGATCTCCCATCCACTCATCAAGATTCCTCTTGAAGAGAGTCAGTGAGGGACTCTGCCTAACCTGGACTGGGATTTTATTCCAGAGTGAAGGGAGCCTCTGGGTTATGAATCTGTCTCTCCAGCATGTCCTATTTATTTCAGTGCTGAGGTTCAAGTCTCTCGAGCGCGTAGCTCGATGGGATTTGGATTTTCTGAGGTGCAGCATGTTCATTAATTCCGGGTTGGACATGGCTTTATATGTCAGGCAAAGATTGCCTCTGAGCAGACGGTATGCCACTGAGTAGAACTGGAGTTTCTTTAACCGGGCAGCATATGGCATCTGTTTGAGCCCTTTGATCCTCTTGGTGAGGTAATTTTGGGGTCTTTCCAGTTGCTGCAGGTGTCTGGTAAGGTACATCCCAAAAGTGGCATTGTACTCAATTATGGGCCTGATGAGGGATGAGTAAAGAGGCACGATGACCTCCCCTGATCTAGATGTGAATCCCTTCATGATTAGGTGGGATATATAAAATGTTTTTCTAACCACTTTGGCCACGTGGTTGTCAAATGAGAGATTGCTATCAACTTGGGTCCCCAGGTCCCTAATTACTTCTTCCGTACTTAATGGATTACCACCTATGTGGTAATTTGTAGGCACTTTCTTTTTGCCAAAGGGGATGACTATACACTTTTTGGCATTTAGCTTGAGGCCATGGCTCTGGCACCAGTTGTCTTTTTCTATGAGGCCCTTTTGTTGGATGCTTGTGTCAGCTGGAGAGTCGATTATGGCACCCGGTTTGCAGTCATCTGTGAACTTGGTCAGCCACAGTCCTTCCGTGTTGGCCTGTACCTCCGAGAAATATATACCGAACAAGAGAAGTTCCAGGACTGAGCCTTGTGTGATGCCACTTGTAACTGGTTTGGAGTCTGACATGGCTCCAGCAATTCTAACCATGTGGGTTCTGTCCTTGAGCCAGTTTGCAATGCATCTAGTGACATAGGGGTTTATATTTAAGCTGGTGAGCTTATCTATAATGCCCAAGTGGGGTATTGTATCGAAGGCTTTTGCGAGGTCCAGGTAGGCTGTGTGGACCACCTTCCCCTCATCAATGGCCTTGGTGACTGTTTCAAAGAAATTGACCAGGTTTAAGAGGCAGGATCTGCCCTTAAGAAAGCTGAACTGGGTAGGATCTAGTGTCTGTAGGTCCCCAATATCTTTATTTATGAGGTCCATGATGATCCATTCCATAGCTTTGCAGACCAAGCTAGTCAGGCTTATGGGGTGATAGTTTCCAGGATCCGTTGAGGCACCACCTTTGAGGAGAGGGACCACTGTTGCTGTACGCCACTGTTTGGGTACATATCCTGTAGTAAGGCTGAGATTGAACAGTAGTTTTATGTTTGGGTTTAGTTCTTCTTGGAGTTCATGTAGGACGCAGCCCGGGACACCTTCTGGTCCCATTGATGCTGTGTTTTTTTGCTTTGGAGAGGGCGGCTCTTACCTGAGCATCTGAGATGTCAGGGGGGCAGCACTCTGCTGGGATAGATATTTGCCCTTTTGGTGGGGAAGGGGGGAAGAAGTTTGCGCTGAACCTGTCAGCTAGGATGTTGGCAATGTCTGTGGGTTTGGTGTATTTTTTGTCATTTTGGACTAATTCTGAGCATATCTGGGAATTCCCACCCAGGTTCCTAACATAACTAAAGAAAGCCTTGTGATTATCCTTAGTGTCCTATGCAATTTTTCTCTCGAAGCTGGCCTTAGACGATTTTATGAGTGCCCGTAGTTTTTTGCTAATACTGATCAGAGATGCCTTCCCTTTTTGGGATTTTGCTCTATCATGTAGTAGCTTCCTCCTTCTATTGTATAGTCCGTGTATGGCTGGGGTCCACCAGACAGGACGCCTGCCTTTGGAGGATTGGGTCTTGGTTTTGTTTGGGATTGCATGATCCATGCATTCCTGAAGGTGTTCATAGAATGCATTTATAAAGGATTCTGCGGTCTGGGCTGTATTTTCCACAGGCCTGGGGACTTTGAAGGATTCCACCTCGGTTTTGAGGAGTGTGAAATTTGCTTTGGAGAAGTTTTTCACTGTGGTTTTCTGGGCAGGGGCTGAGGTTGGGATGTGAATATCTAGTGAGATTAGTTTATGGTCTGATCTTACCAGTGAGGGATACACTTCTAGTCTGGAGCATAGAGTCCCCATGTTGGTGATGATCAGGTCCAGTATGTATTCCCCTCTTGTGGGAGTGGTAACAAGTTGTTCCATAGCATTTGAGTTTATAAATTCTAGGACCCTTTGGGCTAGGGTGTTGGAGCTAGAGTAATGCTCCCAGTCTATGTTTGGGTAGTTGAAGTCGCCCAATATAATGGTGTTTGGAGAGACTTTCATATTTTCCAGTGTTCTCAGGAAGGCCGAGTGGGGTTCCTGGGTTTGGGAGGGTGGTCTGTAGCAGGCTATAAACTGGAAGGCAGTTTTACCCACTTTTAGTTGCACATGGATAGTCTCTGATGCTTCGTGCTGTGCCACCAACCTGGAAGTGTGGGTATCTTTGATGAATATTGATACTCCCCCTCCTTTTGTGGTTCGGTCCAAGTTTTGGGGCCAAAAAACATGGTATGAGGTATAACCTGGTAGTGCTGGGGTGCTCTCGGGAGCCTTGAACCAGGTTTCTGTTACTGCACAGATATCGATGTTCTCCATGCTAAGGAGAATTTCAAGTGTCTGCATCTTGAGGTTTAGACTTCTGGCATTGAGTAGCATTACTCTTAGTTTCTTATCCCTTGTGATACCTATGGAGGTGGGTTTGTCTTTTGAGCCTTGCCTAAAAAAGGCACTATGGGGGTGGCAAGAGCCTTTGCCAATATCCGAAAGCCCAGGGGTGACAGGTGCAAGCCGTCCCTAGTGAAGCATCATGGCTTGTCGAGCATGTCATCCCTGGCTGACAGGCATTGGATCCCCTTTGAATGACACCAATACTTAATCCAGCTGTTGAAATTGATCATCTTGTCTTCATATTGTGGCATCATTCTTGGTGAGGATAAGATGCTACTCAAGGTCAGGGTCATACCGGCCTGGGCTACTTGCTCAGAGAGCTCCTCTATGTCTCTTTTCATGTAGTCCAGGGAGGTACATCTCAGGTCATTCACACCAGCATGGACAATGACTGAGTCATATTTGTACTTTCCTTGGAGTGACCTGAGTGCTTGTGTTATGTGGCGGATCCTAGCGCCCGACATGCAGCTCACCGTGACCTCCTCCTTGTTCAGCCTGGTGAGCGGGACGTCAGTATGCCTGACGATAGAGTCATCTATTACAAGTTTATCAAGTGTGTTGTTTAGCCTTAAGGGCTGTGACTGTTCGGCACACTGGCTTTGTGAGCTATGTGTTGCACGTGTTTTGTTTTGGGGTAGCGGTTGCTTGGGTGTCTGCTTTGGAGGTCTCTGTTGTATAGGCAGATTTTTATTTACAGCCTCTGAGTATGTTTTTGTGTGTTTATGTGTTTGGTTTGCTGTCGTGGTAGGTCTATGTGAGACTGGAATTGTAGTGAGTGTGGTTTCCTTCTCCTCCTGACTGGTTACGCCAGTACTGAGTTGAGAGAGCTTAGGCTCCAGTTTGGCTGTATTGTTGCATCTCTCACATGTGTTGGAATTTGTTGGGAGGAGGAGAGGGTTGTCTGTGTACATGAGGCAGTTGTAACATTGCCTCAAGATTCCCAGATTCACCAGCTGTACTGGAGAGGAGATTGACAAATGACCTTTGGACATGCTAGAATAGTATTGGGAATCCCTTTATAATTAAAAAAAGGGCCAATGGGGAACAAGGTACTCAAGAGGAGTTTGTGAGGGTGTAGTGCTTTTAATTTTTTAGTGCTGACTTACATAATTGCTTTAGTGAGCAAGTGCCAGGCTTTAGAGTAGGGATAGGGTGTTTATTATGAGAGCTAGATCAGTTCTAAGGGAAAAAGTGAAGACTAGAATTTGTGGAGCCCAGAATGGTTTAAACCCAATTAAGCGGCGTTGCCCGATGCTGCGCTATGCGCAAAATCACGCAAAGCCACGCTAAAGCGGGTTTTATACAGGGGGGACTTGAAAGAGCTTGAAATATCACTTCATTTACTTCACAGCTGCAGGTATCCATGCAGATAGACTGCTAAGGCTGCACCACCAGGCAGGTTAGTAATTATTCTGCATGTATTGTTATATAAAATAAGTGAGAGAGCCTGAAAAAAGTGTTGTAGCCCAATAATAAAGGTATAAAAAGTCCTGAATAATTTCTCTGCATGTACTGTTATATAAAATAAGTGAGAGAGCCTGAAAAAGAGTGTTGTAACCCATTAATAAAGGTATAATAAGTCCTGAATAATTTCTCTGCATGTACTGTTATATAAAATAAGTGAGAGAGCCTGAAAAAGAGTGTTGTAACCCATTAATAAAGGTATAATACATCTTGAGTAAGTCTTCTGCATGCACTGTAATATCAAATAAATGAGAAGCCTTTAGAAAAGTGTGTAATATAATTAATAAAGGTATAATTCCTGGAGTCTGTCCGTGTCACTTAGTTCGAAATGTTATTGTACTCTTGCATTATATAAATAGTACTGTTGTATTAAGCGCTGTCAACCCACACTTGGGAAGGCCCATATAAAGTGGATGAAGGGAGTGCCAGTAGCTGTGAAGCATATATACAGTCCTCAACTATTGGTCAATGGCTGGCATGTATAGGTAAATCTGGCACACGAGTAGCTTTTTAATGTGTTCCCCAGAAATGTCAGTGTGCTGCTAGAAATGTAGAGGGCTGTAAAAATATAACTGATAATGTCACCTGAACACATCCAGATATGTAGATATATAAATATAAATAAAATATATAAATACGTAGCAGTAACATCTGCATCCTGGACAGTTTGTATGTCAGATACAGGTCAGGTATATAAGGAACTAGCAAAACCCATATCACAACTTAAAGGACATTGCCTAGTGTAATAATAAATGTAGGGGATATATACCTGCAGTCAATAGGAATGTAGTGTAAACTATAAGTACATATAAGTTGTTAATGGAGGTATCTTTTTACACCCTACTGTATGTGCATAAACAATGCAATTTCACACCTCAATGGGTATGTCTAATCTCAAAACATTTGTTGTGACATATGTCCTATTGGTTTATAAATATCTGCATTTACTTTGATGCATGTGCCCTGTTCAAACACCACAATCTTGGTGGCCTGTTGCCACCAATCAATCCTGCATGCTGTTGGAATGTCCACTGCTGTTCTATATATGCATGTGTTATGCTTGCTTTTCAACTGTTGGAACTCTGGTGTGTTGGGTTAATGGGAATATTGCTGCATGCTGTTACAACTAATTTGGAATGCTGTTGGCTGTTACCAACTCATATTGTCATTAAATCCTCCTAAACATAGAACATATGGGAAGGCCGGTCCCAGCGGACCCACCTATCCCACCTCAGCTGGCGATGGCACCTGGCACCAGCAGGTCCGGTGCCCAGCCCAGGACATCCTCATCCGTTGGCCCTGTGCAACCTTCTGGTGGAAGCACTGCAGGGGATGGGGCTCATCCCCCGTGCAAGCGTGGCCGGAGGAGGGCCACCTATCACCCTCCAAACGGTCCAGGCTGTGGTGCGTAGGAAGATCGAGCGTACGGTCGCTGATCCTCTACGCCAGCTCAAGGCACGAGTGGTGCGACTCACGGGTGAGCCTGCCCCTCCTACACAGCCCCAAGCACAGCCACCCTCTGGGCTGTGAAGGTGCAGTGGTGACTGCCCATGGGTGGGGATCTCAATTCCACTGTTGCCATCTATGGGCTCATGGGCTTGCGATTTCCAAACATCCTTCCCCGTAAATGGTGTTCACCCACCTCATGTGTCATATTCCACCCCTGTATGCGCCTTGTTTATCTTGTCTGTTTACCTCCCCAACCTACCTCCCAAAATATACCTACTTCCCCTACTCCACATTCCACTCTCACCTGAAAAAAAAAATGGGCAATCTGCTCCCGCAAAAAAATTACGCCCCATACACAGCTGCCCATTTTGCACACATGTCCACTGGACACAAAAACTGAAATTTAATCAGCAGTACAACATACTTTGTTGTCCTCACCCCTCTCTCAGATGTGGAAGGTTTCAAATTTCCCTCCAAATTTCTAGTATATGCACAGCTGTTGCTGTTATAGAAATGGGCAGCTATGAACCTTCCCTACACCCATCTTGCACATCCCTAGCTGTTTTCCCTACTGTCTTTCCCTCTTTGTGACCCTTTTTCACCATTTTCCTATCTCCCCATTTTCTTTTCTTTCAAAGAAATTAGTGCGGGGATTAGCGGGAGTAAGCACTTTTAAGCAGTAGTTAGCAGGTTTGTGCGAGTGTGCCCGTGTGTGCAATTAGCTAAGTATTGCTAAGCTTTGCACAATCCAGCGCAAACCCGCTTACAACTGCTTAAAAGTGCCTTAGTCACCCTGCATGTGAGGGCCCTTGTTCTGCTTAGCAGCAAAATAAAACACCACTGTCAGTCTCGAACCCCGGACCTTGGACACACTAGACTGCATGAAGTACCACTAAGCCACAGTAGACATACAGCAGGTTGTTGCTGAAATATATATATCGTGCATCAGAATGAGTGAATGTAAAGGAAAGATAAGAATGCCATAACACAAAACCTGTTCTGTGGAACTTTACCAGCAGTTGTTGTAGAATTGCATTGAATGACTGTGATAACAGAACCAGCCATTCTAGCAGTAAATAATGTTTTAGCAGCACTTTACAACCCCCACACAGTATCATAGCAGGACAATCCCCACCCAAATGTACAAAATACCTGTGTGTTCAAGGTACAGCAAGGATGTAGGTAGGCATACTCAGTACTGGAACTGTCCAATTTTCATGAGCATCCTGTACTAATGTCAACAAAAA